>NC_048227.1:25225819-25322728 GCF_002007445.2 Ailuropoda melanoleuca
CTGCCAGTCCTTTCCCTTCACCCTGGCCTGATAAGGTAAGTCCTTATTCATCACGACATTCTAATGACGTGAAGGCGCTGAAGGAGCTCGAAGGACCTTGTGCTTTAATTGATTCTAAGGAAAACTGGCATTATTTTTAGAGGAGTCCAGATATAACATGCAAAATGTTCCGAATGTGATCGCTGTGGTCTCCTGTGCTTCTAACTCCTTCTCAACTGTAAGCTCTCGGCTCCTGAGCTTGAAGCTGACCTCCAGAGAGTCCTCCGTGAACAAGCTCCTCTGAGGCGCCCGGCCGCCCCTGCTTACGAACCTGTTTGTCCTATTTCTGTTCACTAATCGCTACCTGAAATTGTTTGCTCAGAAATTCACCGACTCGCGCAACCAGAACGGGCGCTCCACGGGCAAGGGACCTTCTGGCCGGGCCACTGCTGGGTCTGTAGCATCTAGCACAAGGCCTGGCCTCCTCCTGGCCCCAGAACTACTGGAATGAGCAAATGGGTGAATGAATTTGCACAGGCATAATTTCCAAAGTATTAATTTCCTTCCACCCACTTCTCATTTTCTTCCTGAGCTTTGCTCACCATCCTCATGGTCCCAGCATCATCTTTCAAGAAAGCCAATACAGTTAACTCCCTCCTCTTATACTCCAGTTAGTTGATCAAAGACATTCCAGGACCTGGTTGGATGGCTGAACACTGTGCAATCAGGAGTTTTCCTCCTGCTGCCCTTGATCTTCAGGTCCTGAGAGAAATCTCCATGTAAGTGAAGCCTTACTCCCTTCTCAGCATAGCCACCTTCACAAATACCCAGATTGACAAATCTCTGCTCTAAGAGTTCCTTCATTATAACTCCCAGGGTACAGTATTTGAGCAGAGGCTATTAACTAATGGACAGTGAAGCTGTTGGGGAGGGGGGTAGATGGAGGGATAAGGCAGGCAGAGAGGCTAAAATTAAATGACAAGAGGCCTTGCCAAATTGGAGTGGATTCAGAAATGATAAACCATCTTGGGGATCAATGAGAAAGAGACAATCAAATAATGAGCATTTAAATTTATCAAAACACTATTGATGCGCACGGAGAGGTTTCATCTTTGTTTTAAAATAAATTTTTTACGGGCTCTGCTGCCTAAACCACTTTATCCACAAGCCTCGTGGCAACCTATCTGTCAAAGAATTACTCACTGTGCAAAACATTATATCTATTTATCTACGCATCTGCTCACCTATCATCCATCCGTCTCTCCATCTATTTATCTAAGTACATCTGGGGATATTTGTGCAAAGCATCCATCCATCTATCTAGACCTTGGGTTGCATACATCAAGTCCCTCCTTCCAGCTTTGCCTGAGCTATTTCACATCTACTAGTCAAGGCAACTTTTCTCTCTGGAAAAATAAGAGGTTGAGAAGATCGATAGATTCTGGGATCTTCTGCCTCTGAGTCTGACATTCACCAATGCTCTGAGCTTCCAGGGTGACCCTGGGCAAGTTACTTAACCTCTCTGACCCTTAGGTTTCTCATCTAGAAAATGGGTATCATGAGAACACGTATGGAATGAGGGCATCTGGGGATTCAACGGGAAGAGCCAGTTCTTGGCAAACGGTAAACGTCAGTGCCAGGGGGGCTCACGGGAATGCCGCTAACCACATTCAAACTCTTTTCACATTTGTGCTTTCATTTCTCCGTCCCCTGCTTCCTGGGTAACCACCGTCTGGAGATGAGGGAAGCATTCACCCCTGCAAGTCAGGGATTCCTTGGTACACCCCAGGACAGCCTGCTGAGGGAAAGCCGACACCAGGGATTTAAACCTTACTAGGTTCCTCATTCTATTAATCTGGCCATTAAGCAGAGCGGGTCCTGCTGATACCAACAGATGCAGAGGTCTGCCGTGCTACAGGCAAAGAGCAGCAGCGGGTCCTCAGCAGCCCAGCCGTCTACCTCCCCCGCCCCCAAACAGCTGCATGAACACTGCTTCGCCAAGGACTGCGTGAGGACCCCACGGATGTGTGGAGGGAAGGGGCCCTGGGTGGCCTGATGTTCCTGCACAGACTGGGCCTGGGCAGACTGAGCCCCAGACACATGACGTACAGACTCAGCTCACAGTGAACCCTGAAAGGCAGGCCTCCCCTTTCTTAGGAGCAAAGGGTGCTGGGAGGAAGAAGCGGGAGCTGGCCCAGGCCTCACACATCTGCTGCCTACCTCCGTATGGTTGGGTTTGCCGAGCTCAGCCACATTTGCTGTCTTGCTTCTGCCATATGGGTAATATCTGGGGCACCATTTTCTGCCAGAAAACTCATCCATGCCCCTCTTGTCTGACCCGCCTGCGGGCAGCTGAATAGGGTCCCATCATGAGTCCCAGGATGGACTGAGGCCCAGCACAAAGTCAGATCTGGCCACCGGCTTGTGCCAACAGTTACAGAGAAACATTAGTTCTTTGGTTGGGTTCCAAAGTCTCTTTCACATAGGAAGTTAGAACTCGGGAAAGACGACAACAGCCTATGGTTCCCCAAAGACCAAGGACCAGATGAGGCCGCCAGAGTGGTATGGAGACAAAGTGAGTCATCTCCCTGATGGCACGGCACCAACGCAGAAGGCCCGCCTCGTGCCATGGCTGGCCGTGCATGGACGGTCAGCTCCCTCGGTCGAAGGGGTGGGACTCTGAGAAGTCACTATGTGGGGGTGAGCTGTCCCCCTCACAGCATGATGGCCAAAGCCATCAGCATGTGACTCTCCTTTCCTCCTGGGGAGGTTCTGAAGGGCTGACTAGGTGTTTTTAGTAGTGAAGGATACAAGAGGGCCAAGAACAGAACTATCTGGGGTGTAGTTGATTTGGCTTCCAGAATCCTGGATACAGACTGTGTGCCCAGGGGCTCTCCTGTGTCTACTAAGTTTTCCTCTGGGGAAGGACTGATGATGAAGAGAAGGGCCATCCTTTGAAAGCACACCTGGGAAGTTCTCTGAATCCACTGAGGAGACTGGGGGAGGGCCGTGTTTTCCAAAGTGTGGCAGATATACCCCTGACAGTGCATGCAGATGATTTTGGGGGGGCACTCAAAAGGAATGTTTACATTTTGCTAGTTTCACATTTATTTTAATGTTGTGCCAAAAAAAAAAAAATCAAACTAGCATGTCATTTCATGCTTGTGAGTTCACCAATATCATTCCTTGGGATAGTGTTTCTCACCCTCAAACCTAGTGACATTTTAGGGCACATCATTCTCCACTGTCGGGGGGCTGTGCACTAACAGTTTGCACCATCCCTGGTGTCCACCCACCAGATGCCAGGAGTAACCTCCCCACTCCAAGATGAGAGAACCAAAAATGTCTTTAGACATCACCAAATGTCCTCTGGAGATCCTAGACAGCCTTGATTGGGAACCATGAGCTTTGGATGCACCCAGTTATAAAAGTTAAGTAAGGTCATTTAAGGAAAATCTATTTTTAGGTGACTTGGAACAGGTGTGATTCCCGTAAGGCAAACAGGGCTAAGAGGGTAGGTGAGTGGCAGGAGTTTAGGTAGAAGCAGACCAGAGGATGGCCAAACTGAGGGAGGGTCCTGGGTCCATCCCCCTCAAAGTCATGCCCACTGCTCTTTCCTGCCTGCTCTCTTGTCTGGCCATCCCTGAAGCCACCGTAATGAAATGCACGTGCAGGGGAAAATGAGACGGCAGAACACTGCCCTTTCCCCCACCATGTGTGGCCTTCCTGAGCAAGGAAGGAGAAGCAGGGTGGGTTTGCTCATTCCCCTTGGGTAGACTGAGGCAGAGACACTAGTGAGAGGACAAGGACCCATGGAGGAGGCTGGAGAATGAGACAGCAGGTGGTCCTTGCTAGAGAACTCCAGAAAGAGCCGCAGAGCTGCCCTTCAGCCTTGAAATGTTCACACAGGCTTGCCTGTCTCGGACACTCAAATACTGTTAGCTGTGGGGCTCTGGATGGGGTCCATCCTGTCTCCTCTCTTTACTGTGTGACCAACCCTGAGAGCCCAGGAAATGATGGATCCAAAGATACGTCCCCTTCAAGCCCAGCCAGACAGGCAACAGTCTGTTGGGCTTGAAAGCTACCTTACCAGCAGTGAGTCCGTACTGATGACTTTACAGACATCAATTTCTATTCTTCTCACCACAACCCTGCAAGATGGGCACTACCATCGTGGTACTATTCCAGATCGGAAGAGGGAGGCTGAGAGGCTAAGCCGCCTTTCAGGGCCCGAAGATGGGTACGCAGACGCCTGGGTATACACACACATGCATGCACACACAATCAGCTCGTGTGTGTACCCACACGTGTATGAGGGCATACATCTCAATGGGCAGGGGGATGGCCTGAAGTGCCCGTCTGGTCTTTCTGAGTCAAGGAGCCAAGAGGCTGCAAGAGCTGGTACAGGAACTTCCATAGAGATAAGTGACAAAAGCCATGGGAAGGTACTGACCTGTGTCTCCAGGGTGATCGGGGGACTTGGATGAGGGTCCTGTGGGAAGAGAGGAGAAAGCACACGTAAGCAATGGGGAACACTGAACATACTAACCCCACATCATTTTCCAACAAAGCGAGATCTCTTCCATGTTTTACTGTCTTCCCCCATTCCATGACTCATGAGAAGAGCTTGGCCCATCCCTAGTCACCCCCCAACTTCCTCCCACACGCCGACGATTAAGGAGGCTCAAGTTTTTCGTTAAGAGGCTAAGGGGGCGCCTGCATGGAGATCATGCAAAACAATCAAGTGTAAGGAAACAGGAAAGAAAGCATGCTCGTTGATTATCTCCAAGTGTGTTCAAATCCTCTACAGGAAGGAGAGGATGGATCCATAAGACAATTAGAAATAAACCTGAAAGAATATAGAGTCCCGATTAGGCACAAGGCCACCAATTTGTGTCTGGTCTTAGAAAAAACGAGGGAAGGAAAAGAAAGACAGAAAAAGAAGAGCTTAATTCCTGGTTTTCTAGCACATTCCAATGGGCTGGGGAAGAGCCTTTTCAGGACAGAGAAGGCCAGAGAAAAGTCCTATTCATTCACTCTCTACAAAAGCCAATTGACTGGAAATGCTTGGTGGTCATGTCGCGGGTCATTAAACATGAACTCTTTAGGTGGGGGGCAGGGTGGATGGAGAGGAGGGAGGGACGGGTGGGGAGAAGGTAGTGGTTTTCAGCAAGTGGTTTCCAAGGAAAACAGGAAACCCGGCACAAAAAGGCTATTTTTGTCGGCACTGTGTCGGCTCTGAACTTAACCACCTTGGATTCACAATTCTGGGAAAGCAACCTCAAGCTACCTCTTACAGAGAATGGGCATGATTTTAGGGCCCTGAGGTGCAAGCTTAGTTTGGAAGCTTTGCTTTATGCAAGATTTTCCAACACCGGCTTCTAGGAAGCCATGCAAGTGAGTACCTCCTTGCCTACAGGGTGAATAAGAAGGAAGGGTAGGAATCATGCTGTATTTGTCCTGTCATCTGCCTTATATCACTCAGCAAAATGTCCTCAAGGGTCATCCATGTTGTCACAGATGGCAGGATTCCCTTCTCTTTTAAGGCTGAATAACATTCCATTGTGTGCATATACCACATCTTGACCCATTTGTCCATCAACAGACATATAGGTCGTTTCCGTATCTTGGCTGTTGTATGGCTTTGATGAACATGGGAGGGTAAATGTCATGATTCCACTTATAGGAGGAATCTAAAATAGACTCATGGAAGCAGAGAGAAGAAGGGCGATTGTCGGGGGGTGGGGGAGAGGGAATGGGCATTTGCTATTCAACAGGTGCAAAGTTTCAGTCACGCGGGATGAAACAACTCTAGAATTCAGCTGGATGACATCGCAGCTATAGTTAACACTATCCTACATGTACAATTTTGTTAAGAGGGTAGATCTCATGGTAAGTGTTCTTACCACATTAAAAAAAAAAAAAGGAAGTATAGCAAAACTGGAACATTTTAAACCCCTACCCCAGGTGAACAGGCAACTCACTTTCTTGATGACTCCTCTGTGGTATCTTTATAATGATGCCAAAGTCATTCTGAGCTCAAGATGAGGGCTTCCTCTCCCCCGATCCCAGTTTTGAATCTAGTTCCTAGCAGTCCTCCAATGGTACAGCTCAAAGCTTGCTGCCAGGAGAACATCTAATTCTAATTTTCACACTCAGGCATGGAATGAATATTCCTCAAACCCAGGAAGGTAACGGAGGGGAACCCTCTTTCTCCTCTCTGGGCATTGCAGCCTTGGCCCATAAAGGAACTTGGAGAAGTCTTTAAGAAAGTATTTTAGGTCTCTCTCTTCAAACCCTTACTAGCTCCCGCACGAGGGTGAATAAGTGGGAGCAATGTGGGTGAGAACTTTGCTGCGCCATTCAAGTGAGCTGGCTGCTTGTTTTAGCCATTCATTAGTCATGAAGCCCACTCTAGCCAGCCTCTTCATCCTCTCATGCAGGGAGAGTCAACCCTGTTCTTCCAGTTTCCCTGTGACAAGCAAGTATACTGGACAGGGCCCACTTCGTCTTTGGGAGGCAAGGCCATCCTCCTGGTCTGTGAGGTCTTCAGCTCCGCCTCAGTCTGTGTGTCTCTCTGGCCATTCAGATTCATCTAGATTTGGCCAGAAGATAAGAAGCCTCCTTCTCAGACTCAAACATTAGCCTCATTCTCAAAGCCAGGTCCTAGCGAAGCCCTGCACTGGCGTGTTGGGTGCGCGCCCAGATTAATTAAGCTGTACTTCACAGCCCGTTTGGCTATAGCTTAGGGGTTATGCTTCACTGCTCAGAATCCTGAAGGGGTAGAGAGGGAAGACTGCCATCCTGAACCCCTAAAAACAACTTCACGGAAAAGACCATCATGGGAAACCACAGAAAACTCTGTCAACTGTGTTGACAAAACCCAGAGTCTGACCCCTTGATATAATAAAGCACCAACCCTTTATTTGGTATTCCAAGATCAGAAACCCTACTGGCACATGGTCAGGGGTCCAATCTTATCTATTTAGCATGTTAATAACCTAGCCCGGAAGAAAACAGAGCACTCCAAGTGGCCATGTCGTTAACACTCGGGGCTCACTTGCCAAGAAAATGTTGCTCCTCTCCCTCTGTGCACATTCAAAATATAAGACTCTCCCTACAGACGCTCCATCCGGAAGATTCCAGGTATGACTATATATCTGTGAGGTCTCACTTTCAGCAACATCCTCCTTAATTGGAAAGGCTAACGAAGTGGAACCGGGTCAATGATGCTGTCTGCCTAATCCATCGTGTCTGTCTAAACTGGGACTCTTTGGTTTATAGTAGAGTAAATTCCTGTCTGTCAGGGGAAAGGCTCCTGGAGACCAAAGGGGAATTTGCAACATGCTCAGATGCTACAGTGGAGTGCTTTTGGAATCTTAATGCAGGTACTGGGAGCTACGAACTGCCTTAAGCAAGGAAAGCTCTTTCTATCATCTATTGCAATGACTCAATTGGGGAAGTCAAATAGGGAACTAGGTAGACTGATTTAGTAGCCTGCATTCTTCACCACTCCCTATAACCACGCCCTCTGGTCACATGACTTTCCATTTCTTTGCAAAGTGTTCTTCCATATCCCTTCACCTTGGGCTTGTCCACTTGATTTGCTTTGTCCAAGGGGAGGTTAGCAAATAGGACAGGAGCAGAAGCTTGAAATACACTTGCGTGATTGAGCAGGATCTCTTGTGCTTTTGCCATCACGGCAAGGAGAACATGCTCCAGGTGGCCTGCTGGTCCAAGGAGGAGGAGACGCACATGCAACAGAGCCATACCCAACCTGCAGCTTGAAGCCCTGCCCAGCCTTGATCAGCCAACCTTCAGACACACACAGAATATATGCTTGTTGTTTCAAGCCATTGAGTTTCAGGGTGATTTGTTATACAGCCATCACTGTGGCAATAACTGATACACTTTCTAAAGATTGACCTTGATAGAACCCAAATATAACGTACAAACCCTCCAGCCTTGGAAACAGAAGGATATATACTCTCCCTTGGTCTGCCAATAAACCCCAGGAAACTGAAATAACTATAATTCATAGCTATGATTTAGGACCTACTATGTGTCACACTCCGCGTGAGCTATACATTATGCCAAGCAAGGAAATAACTCAACCACTAAGATCTTACACTATATATGAGTAAGCTTTCGCCCCTCTCCATCAAATGAACCAGTCCTTCTGAGTTTATTTAAATGCCATTACAACAACATTAATGGAAATGATTCCTCAGAATCCTCTCGCCCTGAGATAAAGGCAGTTTTCATTCCTCTGGTTCATTCTCAAGTTTATCCCATGGGCATTACTTGACTAAGGTTTGGAACAGTCATGAATACTAGTAATGCCAAGTACCTTACCGTGCTAATTAAGTGATGGCTAATAACTTAAGTTCTTACCATGTTCTAGGCACTGGCTTAACCTCTGTACGTGTATCAATCCGTTGACCCCTTGTAACAACAACCCTGAAGTAGATACTACCCTTATTCTCATTATAGAACTGGGGAAACTGAGGACCAGAGAGATTGAGTAACCTGTCCAAGGTTACACAGACAGTGCTGAAACTTGGATTGGACCCCAGCGCCCTGCACGTGAGACACTCGTGCTCCACTCTTTCAGTAGCCCGACTGGAGAACACAAGTCCACCTCAGACCAAGTAATCCTACAACCCAGATAATGTCTACTAAAAGGAAGAGTGCTCACGGCAAAGCAACAGCAGCACCGTAACCACAAGAATCCTTTTTTTTTTTTTTTAAAGGTAGTGGACATGGTTGATAGAAATGACCACATGTGCCATGACTGACGACAAAACACAGCCACCTCGCCACAGTAGGGAACCAAATCCAGCCACACATATTTGCTGAGTTCTGAATCCGTCACTAGCACTATGCCTGGTGGGCACCGAGAGGGAGCCAGCAAGGAGTTTAAAGCGACTCTGTGTACACTCCTATTCCCAAAACTAGCTGTTTAAATAATAGGCGGGAGTCTGATCACAGATCCTGGAGAAATGAAACTTGCTGGCACCTCGTGAGTCTTGCTCGTAAGACCAGGAAGCCAGGCTCACATACTTTAGACCCCTTGGAGGCCAAAAGCCTCATTTTAACAAGCAAAGAAACTTTCGTAAAGAAGAGAGAGGAGGAGAAATTTCCTTATTGTCCCATTCATGCATCACATTTCTGGCTCCCCTGGTCAGTGCTGAGCCTTGAGCCTGGCCGCAGCCTTTGAAAGGGGTGCTCTCTTCCTGCGCTTTGAAGATCTCATACGATAGCGTTTGCTCTTGGGTGGTAAGCAATGGCTTTGATGGGGAGGGGACAATCCTGTGACTCAAGTCTTCAGAGCCAGACTTCCCCATCAGGCACATCGAGTCAGCAGACGGAAAACCGGCCCAACAGTCCAACCTCTGCACGGACGTGTGCAGGAGGAAACTTCAGAAGACTGGAGTGTCCTGCTCTCCTGGAGAGTCCTCTGACTGATGGCCGAAGTAGACACTTCCACCACCAGGAGATTGTGCCTTTTTCTTGGTCACCATCAAACACCAGGTGCCTCGGGAAATGCAAGGAGCTCTTTATGGGATCTGAGATGGAAAGAAACAAGAGCTCACCAACAGCATTCCTGCCTGCCGGAGACCACCAAGGAAGATCTCCACGGAAGCCGAGTTTGGATGGCAAGCCAGAGACCCAAACAGATGTTGTCACTCACATTAAGGGACGAGTAGGACGCCAGAAAGATCATACAGAGGAAAAGAGTGCAGGTTTAGGGTCAGACCCTGGGTTGAAATCACACATAACCCCTGTATTAGTCAGCTTGGGCTGCCATAACAAAACACCCCAGACTGGGTTGCCTATGGGATAGAAATGTATTTTTCCACAGTTTTGGAGGCCGGAAGTCCAAGATCAAGGGGTCAGTGGAGTTGCTGTCTGCAGAGGCCTTTCTCTGCAGCTTGCAAATGACCGCATTCTTTCTCACTGTGTCTTCACATGGTCTTTCCTGGGTGCCTGAGCATCTCTGGTGTCTCCTTGGTGTCCAAATCTTTCTTACGAGGACACCAGTCAGACTGGATCAGGACCCACCCTACAGGCTCATATGAATTTCATCCCCTCTGTGAAGACCCTGTCCCAGTCCTATTCAGAAGTGCGGGAGTTTGGCAATTTAGCAGACTGACAACGCCTTGGTAGACTTGTGACCTCAGGCAAACTTCTTAGCTTCCGTGAGCTCGACTCTTCTCATCCACACAATGTAAACAGGTGGGACCGTGTTCTCCAACAGAGCTACCGCCAGAGAGTACAGAATTTACTGCCTAGGACTCTTTTTCCAAGTTAAAAGAGACACTGGGAAATAACAACACTAGCCTAAGAGGTGGAAATCTGGACTGTGTCACGCAGGGCCAGGGACAGAGTCACCTCCTCACCCCTCATCCAATGGAATACCACTGGGGTGCCTGCGTGCCTCAGTCGGTTAAGCGTCTGCCTTCGGCTCAGGTCATGATCCTAGGATCCTGGGATTGAGCCCTTCAACAGGCTCCCTGCTCAGTGGGGAGCCTGCTTCTCCCTCTGTCTCTGCCGTTCCCCCTGTGCTTGTGCTCTCCCTCTCTCCTTCTGTCAAATGAATAAATAAATACAATCTTAAAAAAAAAATAAAAGAAAAAGAAAATGGGATACCACTGCCATTATGGGTTGCCCTCAATGGTAAATAAAGCCAGGTATTTTAAACGGCTGGTGTGTGCTTAAAAGCTCAAAAATCATCTCTCCTTTGTGTTCTTCTTCCAGGCGTTTGAAGGCTAAGACATACCCCTCTGCACCCAATGGACTAAACCACAATTCTTCTCAACGGCCAGTCATTGTCAACACCAGCTGAAGCAACCCTACGCAACAGCAGGGAAAGGGGTAGAGGTAGCTATTCCATTGTCTGGGCTTACCTGGTGCTGAGCACGATACCCTTGCAACTCTACAAGGAAGGGATCATGCTCCCCATTTTACAGATCAGATGAACTGAAGCTCAGGGAGAAGAATCTGCTCAAAAATACACACCTGATAAGGGACGGAGCCAGGACTGGTGCTTAGGTTTGGAAGGTGCCAGAAACTGGCACTGGAACCAATATCCTGGTTTTTCCCAAAGTATGAACTTAGTGAATTGGGATCTCTGGGCAAGGAGCCAAAGAATCTGCATTTTTATTAAACAGCCTTGGGGGAGTCTTATGTACACGGATGCTTGCGAAGCCCTGCACTGGAGCACCGGTAATGCAAGACGGAAAGCACCCAAGGTGACAAAGACAGCCCGTGAGAAACCAGGAACAGGCCCTCTCACCTCTGGTGCCCAGCCAGCCACCATGGGTCTGAGGTACGCATGGAGCTCTGGAGCTCACACTCTGCGCCCCCTAGGAGATGTCCATCATAGTGTGTTACGGTCTGTCTGGGCTGCTAGAACAGCTGGGTGGCTTAGACACAACAGAAATTAAGTTCTCACAGCTCTAGAGGCCGGGAGGTCCAAGATCAAGGTGCTGCCGGCACATTCAGTGTCAGGTAGGAGCTTCCTGGTTCATAGACCACTTTCTCCTTGCTGTGCCTTCACCTAGAAGAACAGGTGAAGGAGCTCTCCAGTGTCCTTTCTTAAAATGGCACTTGTCATCTTCTTGAGAGCTCTGCCCTCAGGAGCTCATCACGCATCTCACCTTGGAGGTTAGGATTTCAACATATAACATGGGGGGGCACACCATCAGTCCACAGTGGGGCACAGGGTATTTTCTGCTTCTTCCCTTCTTTCCATATATATGGTGATGGTCTCCCTCCTGCCCCAGAAACCCTGTCAACCTCCCTCTTCTTCCCCACATCCCCTCCCCAGGGATGTGTGGCTCCTTTCGACTCCTTCTCAGGATTTAGACACAGCCATCAAGGTGCTCGCAACAATGGGGCTTTTTCTCGAGATGTCTCTCTGGGATTTCACAGTGAGCTTATCTCCTGTCAGCGGCTCCTGGGATGAAGGCCGGGCACGTGTGTGGCGGGTGGCATTGGTCGATGAGGGAGGGACGCTGACCACACAGAAGTCCCCTTGTTCTCTGAGAAAGGCCGCATTTGGAATGCGAACGCCAGCCAGAATCACACAGCACTCACCTTGTTGGAAAATGCCAACTCATCTTTTAAGTAAGGCTGGGAAGAAAACAGAAACCTCACTGACAGGTCAAGGGCACTCTCACTGCTTTAGCGATATGGCGGCAGATCAAGTCAGGCCCTTAAAACCGGGGTGAGGGTTGCGGGGGGATGTCCTCCCTCTGTCATCGGACTCTGTGGTTTTCAAAGTTTTAAACATTTACAGGTCTCTTTGCTATTCTGCATTCCCTCCACATTCTTTAGACTACACCCCAGAACTGAAGAACAGAACCTCAAGGTGAAGTTCGGGCCCTTAGAGTTGGTTCATCACCCATGGCCTTGGAACATACCAGAAACCATGGGGGCATGGAAACTCAGGAGTGATTTTAATGCTTCTCCAGGTTGGCGTGCGCATCTTTGAGAACAAACAGTTATCAAAAATTGAAACCACTGTATGTAACTCTCTGTTCCGTGTGAGCCAAGAGGTTCTGTGATGCCTTGCAAAGCACACAGAATTACAATTCTTGGAACTACAAGGATTTGAATACACCTACCTGAAAGATTAGAGGCTTGAGGTCTAAAGTGTTAAGATGGGGTGGGCAATTGGTGGCTTCGGGATGATTCATGCTGGGTGGTATTTTTGGGCCTGTAACATTGATGAAAGATTTGAAGTTGTTGCCAAGGTCCTAAAACCAGGACACGTCACATGCAACCCCAGATTTCTCACTTCTCTTTTTAAAAATGAGAGAGCAACACGGGACATGCTTTCCTCCGAGACAGCAAGGTCCCGGCTGAATGGCTGCTGCCTGGTCACTGTAAGCCACTGCACCTGTCACCTCCATTTATTAACGCAATTCGCCCCGGTTCACATGGCTGATGGGTATCAACAATAAGCAGAAGAGTAGCGAACATCGGCTCAGAGTGAATGCAAGACAATATCGTAAGTGGGTTGAAAGAACGATCTCATTTAAACCTTGTAACAACATAGGTATGAATGGCCCATTTTACAGATTGTAGACAGGCTCAGAGGAGACAGTTATTTGCTCAAAGTCACTTGTTAGTTAGTAAGTGGCAGACCTAGGATTCAGACCAGGGCAGCCCAGTTCCCAAGGCTACACTTTTGGACCATGAAGTTACACTGCTTTCCAGTAGTACAACCACACTGTGAACTGGAATGACTAAACCAGAGTTTATGGTTCTGGGAGTAGCTCACGGTTCTAGGAGTAGCTCACCCCAAGAAGCCTTATGGAACAGAGAACTGGATCACACGCTCCTCATACCAGATCTTCCCATCTCCTTGGCTGGCGTCCTCAGGCTAATTCTTTAACTTGTCACAGTAATAAGGAAAACCAACTCAGATGGACAATGTGAAGAGCAACTTGGATGGTAAAGCAGAGCCTGTTCAGTCCTGGCATATGGGGGGCGAGCCACAAATGTCACTTCCTCTTGGAGGGCAAGGACTACCACTCTGTAGTGTGCTGCTTTTCCGAGCTCAAAGGCATTTCAGACCAGAAACAAGACATGCCACGTGCCAAGAGAAATCTGACAAACGCAGCCTCCACCCAACACAGCTGGGCAAGAGGTGCTGGTAGATCCCTCCAGGGTTCCACATCCTCCTGAAGCTGGCCACCTGGGTTCCGCGTGGACACACGCCTTCCTCAAAGCTGGGAACACAAGCCACATCCCCAGCTCAGCCCAATAATTAGCTTTTCCCCAGGCACAGGCCACGGCACCTACCAATTTTGCACCCACTTGCTGTGGTCACCAAGATGGCAGGCAGCCCACTGGAACCAATGCTGTCAAGTGTCCTACAGACACTGTCCAGGGCTCCAAAGACACTAGGTTTTGTTCTAGTTTCTAGGGCTACTGGGAGAGTTTTCTGTCCCACAGGGAAACCGTGTAGCTGTGAGACCCAGATTCCAAGAAGAGACTTAGAGGTACAGGACAGGTGAGTAGCACCTTCCTACATGGTGCCCAAGGTGGAGATCACCAAGCAAGTACTTGGCCTCAAAGTCTCAATACAGCCCTATGAGCAGACATTACCAATAGATTCCCGTTCCTAGGAGATGAAGCTTATTTCTGGTCCCTGACCTCAAACCTTTCATTTTCTGGTGAGGAGCAGGAGATGGAGGATGGGAAGTGAATGTCCTAAGGGCCACACACACTTTCTATCAAAACCTGGTCCAGAACCCAAGGTTCTTGGTACCAAATCCTGGATTCATCCCTTTTTGCCAAAATAAATTTCTATGCATGTCCATCCTGCCTTTTCTTCGTTTTCTCTTCTTCCCCTCCCTCCTCACAAGAGCCTCTAACCAGGACATCTTTTGTTCAAAGGATAGCATATCCCAGCTCTGGGAAAACTGATTCAGCAGTGCTTTGGGTCTGGAGCATTTCCAAGAGGCCACACACAGACCTGCTGATTCAAGCCATGGGGGAAAACCAATTCCAGGATGCTAGGTATGGGGGGGACGGAGGGGAGAGTTTCATCATGGTTGCAGAAGCAGACGGCCCCAGCTCCAGGCGGTGCCTCAGAACAGGGGAGACTCCTTCCCAGACAGGAAGAGAGATGGGTGGCAGGAGAACCTCCAGGGGATAGATAGTTTCTATAGTGACAGTCAAGGTCAAAGTCAGGAGGTTTCAGGGGAGAGAGAGACTCAGTGCCTCCTTCCTGCCTCCCGGCCCTTTCCTGGGTTTCTCAATGATAATGGTGGGGATGACAATGACGGCATCGACAACGATGGCCACTAAGACAGCTATCATGGGAGTCCTTATGAAGCACCACACTCAGCAATTCATCATTTCAATAAATCCTCATCCCCTCCTCATCGGGTGGCTACTACAGGATGGCCATGGCGTCTGGAAACACACATGGTTTTATATTATGCTCTTACCTTTGGGAGATGCCCTTGATGACAGTGTGTATCTGCCTGTTTCCAGACTACAGACACCTGGCAGCACTGCTGCTAATTCACAGAGGAGGAAACAGAGGCTCAGGAAGGTAACAAGACTTGCCCAGAAGCCACAGCAATAGGCCTGCTGAACCTTCCTTTCTTCATAGAAAAAAAAAAAAAGTAACGAAAGCCCTCTGATGTGGTACAGCGCGCAATACTTTAACTTTTTCCCACTAGTCGCCAATCTTCAAAACTTGGGTGATTTCACAGTATCCATGTTTCTGGCTCTTCTTAACATGTCAGAAGATCCAGCCAGGTGGGCATGCTGGTTGCCATGGCTGCACCTGGAGCCAAGGAGCTGCTCCTTCCTTAAGGTGGGTATACACCCTCCCCTCGCCATGAGCCTCATCCTACCCCTAGGCTGGCCTGTTTGTGACCCCCCCATCTCTTAACCACCAAGATTTATTGATCCCCTGAAGGAAGGTACCATTTTACCCTGTGGATGGCTTAGTCAACATGACCCACCCTCACCTCCAGTCCCAAGAAAGAAAAGTTCTGGATGCCGGAACTTGAGAGACGAAAGAGAAGAGCTCTAATGATTTGCAAGTAAGTCCAACACTGTGGTTTATTCATTTAGGAGCCTCTACCTGGAGCGCAACAGTCTGGACTTTTCCTCGGCAAGTGGGACCAGGCAGGGAGGTGGCGGTGGGGAGGCTATGGTGCAGAGCACAGAACAGGAAGAGGTTATTAGCACCACTGTTTTCTGGCTTCCTGTATGGCCAACTCATACAGCTGCCTGTGAACTGGGTGTTTGTTCCTAGCTGTCCCGGAAGGAAGCGCTCTCATCACCCACGACAACAGAGTTGGCCCAGGGAGCCGAGAACGTGCACGGGGGCTCTGAGCCCGGCTCTCCTTCTGTACAGGGCACTCCCAGAGCTGCCGAGACAGGAAAATGGCAAGAAAGCACAGCGGGCACAGAGCATCTTGCGGGCCACTGACAAAGCCCCAGCTGGGGGACAGGGGGGAGGAGGAGGAGGAGGCCTGAGGAAGGGGGTCCGGCAGGGCACATGAATTTCATACAATGAGCTCCTTTCATCAGTGAATACAGGACTCTCCTCAACTCAGTCTCAATGGCTTTGTTTCTGAAATGACCCATTCTACACCCAGAAAGCCAAGTTTGCCAGACCCTGTGCCAAGGTCAGGCAAGAGCCTGAGACCCCCAAGCAAGCTGCTAATCAGCACCCAGGAGACGACCACGGTGCTCAGCGCTGTTTGGCTGACCCAAAGTCTACAAAGATTCCCTTTTATTTTTATGCTTTTCTGCACTGGGGTTGTGGAGGGGGGGCTCGCTCACACGCGTGACATGTTTGGCGTAACTGTAGGATCTATTCAGGGTAGTAAGTGCTCCCTTCCCACGAACTTCATTGAGACATCTGCGCAGAGGGGGCAGGGCAGGACAAGAAAGGACTGGAGAAGCAAGAGGCAAGTTAAAGTCTGCAGTCTCGAGTTGACCAAATTCAAGATGCAGTAGGACTCACTGCGGAAGACCCAACACTAGCCTCTGTTTTGCAGGCATGTTAGAGCCTCCTCTTCAAGGATTTACTGTGCAGGTAGCAAACAGCCAACCGGGGGCCTGGAGAAATCTTCCGTTCAGACATCTTTGTTTAGCCCGCACTATGTTTTCAATAGAAAAATGTTCAATACGATGGATACCAACGCCTAGTATTTGGGAGGTTTCAGGTAAAACTGCAAAGTCCTGGCATTTCTTGGAAAATCGGGAGACCTGGCAACATGAACCCATCACCTTCATAAGGCACCGGCGGTCTGGATCTGGGAAGCAGCCGTCTCCTGTGCAAGGGGCATGTGCCTGCAGTCTGCCCAGCCCCCAAGCCTGCTTCCTTCCTAAGGCAGCCTGGTTGGCTGCCGTGGGCCCTGGACTCTGCAATCTCTGATTTATGAAGCCCCAACACTCTCAGCAAAGGCCCTGGGATTAGAGAGAAGTACAGCCATCTGGATCGTAGGCTAGTTGCAAAGCATACTTGGCTACAAAATCCAAGGACAATTGGACTTAAAAAGCACAGAGGAGCACACATCCAAGAACACTGGTTTCAGAGTGCAGTCCGCTCCCACAAGTAGGGGTGGGGGGGTCCTCTACCCTCATTCCTCCCCGCTATATACTATTTTGACAACTGGTCCTGCTTTCTCTAGGTCGGGAACGATCTTCTTTGTTTTTATGTTTCACCAAGTCCTGTGGCTACCACACACAGACAGCACTCAGTACATTCTTACTGAACCCAAATCAGCCGAACCCCAAGTCACACTGGGTTGGGATTTAGAAGACGAATGTTCAGAACCCAACCAACTCAGGAGCTGTAGGAGATTTTCCTGACCACAAGTCAAGTTCCTGCTGCAAACATGAGCCTTGGGGATGAAAGGCCGAGCAGACGCAGAGGAGCTCCAGGGACAGATCAGCTCAGAGGAGACGGAGCAGCAGAAAGGTACCACCGTATATCTGGTGAGTTAGTTATGTTACACGTACTGACAGCATAAAATGAAAGCAAACTCTCAATTTCTCCAAAGCTACCAACACTGAACAGAAATAAGGCCCCTCCGTGGTGGCAGGTGCAGTTATTGTAGCTTTTCCAGGCCCAAGGAGGTAGACCAAGGTTTCTTCCATTTGCTTCTATTGAATGGAGCCTGGACCACTATTCTCCAGCTCACATGTGATTGTGCCCATAGGCACACACGTGTGAACGCCTGTGAGCATTCCCATGAGCGAACGTGTGGTCTCTTCCACCCAAGGTCCTCCAAAAAGCTGCAGTGGGATCCATGGTTCATGTTTGCCTGGCATCTCTCATTTTGGGGAATTCCCTCTGAGTCACCCCACTCCGGGTCATGATTTCAAGTGGTCATGGAGGGAAGGGGATGCCCTCTCTGGGAGAGATCCCACTGAGCAGACTTTTATTTCTGAGCTGTGACATAAATAAGAAAGAAGAAAAGGGAAAGCAGGCAGTATTTTATTTCTACACTTTGCATTTCGTTGTAATTATTCATGCAGGAACATCTTTAAACACCAAAAGGGGGGAAATATTACAGTTGCTCTGATTTCACACGCTAACTGTATTTACATGCTAACAGCATTTCTCAGGGACAATTATCTTATTACTAGTGCACTAATCTTTTCAATCTTTTCAACACAGTTTACAGCTGCAGACTTCAAAAATTAAGGCTAATTAAGACCCTGTTTTTCAGCAGGTAGGGTAAACTACTCACACATTTTAACCCAGTAAAAGAAAATTGGTATGGGGAGAGTGTTTGAAGGGGGGGCGGGCACAGTGTCAAAGGTAGAGAAGAGAGGCTGTGGCTTCTAGTAATTGGAGGGCTAAAACCCTCCCACTGGATTGTAGAATCCAGCAGACAAGTTGTATCCATGGAGGGACCTGCAGTTATCAGGACCAAGGACAGCTGGCTTGGCCCATTCAAGGGGCAAGTGACTACTTCCAGTTCTAGTATTCTTCCGTGTAACTTCCGCACAGCAGCACGTGGAGAACACGGACTCTCGCGTCAGTGTACCTGCACTCGAGTGCGGGCTTGGTGGATTACTCTGCTTGACTGTGAGCAAGTTACTTAACATCCTGGTGCCTCAGTTTCCCCATGTGAAATAGGAGTAATAACAACACCTACCCCTCAAGCCTGCTATCAGGACTGAATTCATATTTGTAAAGCACTTAGAATAATGTCTGGTGCACAATAATCATCCAATAAGTATTTCTTTTAAAAAGTGTGGGCTATAAGGACTAATCACTAGAGGCTGTAACATACCTAAACAACATCTGTTTGCCAACACGTTCTTGACCTCATGCAATCTCACTGCATTATGAGCCATTTGAGAACTGCTAATATATAATCATAGTTGTATTTATTGTGTCTGGTAACAGTGCATTCTCCAATTACTTGTCCTGCTATCTCATTAGCTGCCATATAAAACCAGCACCTTGGACCATTCGGGATTATTTTTTGTTTTGTTTTAAATCACAGAGAAGCAGAGCTGTCCCTGAAGGGCTGTTGTGGGGACCCGGATTTGCAGCCGAACCCCTCAGACCCCAGGACCAGCCCAGGCATCCCTGGACGTAGCATCTGAGGAGACACTCATCAGTTCCTCTCTGTGCTTGGACCGCTAAGGGTCCTCGAGCACCTGCTGTGTGTTTTGATACAGCCCCATCTGTTTGAATTCTCACCCCACCCCCCGTGAGTGGGCACTGAGCAATAGGGAATGTGGAGGGGGGAATGCTGCCCCCATTTCACAGATGAGGAGACTGAGGCTTTAAACAAGTCCCTGATGATGGCTCAACTTGTTAACAAACCAACGTTGCAATGTGGCACCATAAATAACATCCCTCCTTCCACGTTTCCATAAGCTAGCTGGGTCCCTCTGTCAAGGTGATCACTGCACTAACAGAATGAATGGTAACAACCAGCTCCAACTATGCTACCTGCCAGGCACTACTCAAAGCCACTGACATGAGTTAACTCAATCTTTGTGACCACCCTATAAGGCATGGGCTATGATTAGCCTCTATTTTACAGATGAGGAAACTGCGCTCAGAGAGGTTATCCAAGCTGGCCAAAGTCACACAGCTGCAACATGCTGGAGCCAGAATTTGACCAAATTCAGGAGATCTGGCTCTAGAACCCTGCTCTTGAATACTCTGAAATGGAGCCTTTCATAAAGCCTGTAAAATTCCACAACTGTTGCCTTTTCAGTAAACATGTAAGGTGTGACAAGCTGGAAGAAACAGGGATGGATCGATTCAATCATTCAACAACTGATGACAAAAATCGGTGATTTAGTTACGTTTGTGATACATGCTGCCCAAGGGGAGGACATGAGGACACAAAACAGAAGAACTTCAACCATGATGGGGGAATCAGGAAGGTTCAGGAAGGGAGAATTAATGTGGGCTTCAAAGAGCAAGCAAGGATCAACTCACCTGAGATGGGAAAGTGGACGAGCATTTTAGGCAGAAGGAACAGCATTAACAAAGGCTCCAAGATAGGAAGGAACACATCATTTTTAAGGAACAAAGAGAAGCCTGAGCCTAGAGTGCTCACAGGTGAGGGGCACAGGGGACACAGGAGGATCTGGGGCAAGGGCTGGGCCATGGAGTCCCTGGGGGTCCCAAGGAGTTTGCGTTTTATCCAAAGAGCAGCATGGAATCAGAGATGAGGTGCATGTGCCGAGTGATGTGCATCTTCCCCAGAAGCCAGCTTTCGGTCCCACATCCTAGATCATGTTTACATGACTCTACACCATCGGATCCCAAGGTACCTCTGAAAACCAACTCAGTGGACCAACACGCTGAAAATTTTCAAGATGAGTTTTTCTTTCTTTCTTTCTTTTTTTTTTTTTTAAAAGATTTTATTTATTTATTTGACAGGGAGACAGCCAGCGAGAGAGGGACACAAGCAGGGGGAGTGGGAGAGGAAGAAGCGGTCTCCCAGCGGAGCATGGAGCCCAATGCAGGGCTCGATCCCAGAACACTGGGATCACACCCTGAGCCGAAGGCAGATGCTTAACCGCTGTGCCACCCAGGCGCCCCATCAAGAGGAATTTCAAGTAGTTTCTACTTCCCATGTTTAGGGATGATAACACATCCCACACCATCTAAGCCAGCTACCTACCAAGATTTACAAATGATTCAATCCTCATTACCATTATAGACAATGAAAAAAATCAAGTGATATGTTGTAGCATATTAAAGTCTGATAAAATATCTTCTAAAAAAAGAAAGACCAAAAAAAAATGAATCTCAGTTAGACAAACGTCAATTTACAGCTCTGAGTTCTATGGCTTATGTAAATGCCACGGGCATTGGTAGGTTGAAAGAGATAAATAGCAAAAACATCGCTCTGCAACTACACACACACACACACACACACACACACACACACACACACACACACACACACCTTCAACTGTATATACCACTCCTGTCAGCTCCCATTTACTGAACCCTACTATATGTTCTGGTTTATTTCAACCTCATAACAAATGTGACCGCCATTCAGTTTGCCTGAAACTGAGGACATGGGCCTTCATTACTAAAATGAGAATGTCCCAAACTAGGACAAGTAGGTCACTCTACCCACAACAACCACAGGTGTTATTATAAGGACAATACAGGCTGAGAGAGGTAAAAGACACTTGTAAGGAGTGGGGACCAAGGTTTAATCCTTTTTTTTTTTTTTTAAGATTTTGTTTATTTGAGAGAGAAAGAGAGCACTTGAGCTGGGGGGAGGGGCAGAGGGAGAGAGAGAGAGAGAAGCAGAGTGCCCTCTAAGCAGGGAGCCCGATGCCGGGCTTGATCTCAGGACCCAGAGATCATGACCTGAGTCAAAGGCAGATGCTTAACTGACTGAGCCACCCAGGCGCCCTCCAACCCCCAAGGTTGAATCGTGTGTGCAAAGCCAGCCAGCCTGCTCTACCCCTGGAGAAGGATTTTGAAAACCACTTGGCTGGTCCATTGTCTCCCTCCTCCAAGCCCTTCAAGACCTCTCCCTGACACACATCCCCAAGGGGAAGGCCTTCGTGGGAACAAAGCTGTGATCCCATCCAAAGAGTTTATCCTTTCCACAGCGCTCTGTTCCAAAGATAACTAGAAGGCTCAGGGAGCCCCCAAGACCCAGACAGGACTTATTTTTTATTTCTGGCTTAACCATGTGATGCCTACGAGATTTGAGCATTTGAGCACAGCAGCTCACCCTGGGACCATCTCCCCTCGAAGCGGAGGCTGGATAGCAGCTCTGAATCGGCCTGCTGGGGTTCACACAAGCAAAAGAAATTCTTGACCTTAGCTGAGTCCTAGAATCACAGAGCTACAAAGAACCTGGAGACGATCACATCCAGCTGTGCTCATTATAGAGACAGAAAAACCGAGGCTCAGAAGAACAAAGATACACAGAGTATTTGCACTGTTCTTTTTCTCCTGGGCTTCTTTCTCCACAGTTGAATTAGAGTTGGTCAAACATGAATACTCCAATGTTAGGGGTTTTTAACCCATGGCATGCAGCTGACACTCAATAGATGCGAGTGAATGAACGCCATCAACAGGCATTTACTAGGCACAGGGTGGGAGGGACTATGTGTGCATGTGTGTGAGTGTTTGAGAGAAAAAGAGACCTTGTGGTTCCCATACCAAATGGGAGATTGGAAAATAATCATTTTAATACAATGACCTCTGTAATTTTGATAATATCTACTAGATTTGCTCCAAGAGGCCAGACCCTTACAGGGAAATGTGCCTGAGTTTTCTGCCGGGTCACCAGAAAGCAGCTGTTTTCCAAAAGGCGGCCCTTCTAATACCCACCCGAGGACTGAACCTGAAATCCTAGTCGGTATTCCAGCAAGATGCCTCCTTGTAACAGAGGTCGTTTCTAGGAAGGCTCCCTTTCCCTCACGTAAAGCAATCATGGCTGCCATTTATCAAGCCTCTATCATGCACCAGGTACTTCTCTGGTCCTCCCTAACTCTTCGCAATTCTCACTTCCACCTTCACGAGGACACTGCGAGGCAGAGATCCCCAGTTCACAGCAGAGACAAGAGAGGCTAAGCGACAGGTCAGTAAATGCTCCGGAGTCACGGAGCTCGTGGGAGGCAGAGCCGGGATCAGAACCGATCCTCCTTCATCCGATGTTTTACTAATCTCAGATTTGAGCCCACCTCCACCCTCTACTTTCTTGTTACTATGTTTCCCATGCGCCAAACACTCCAAGGAGCTTAATTTTTACAAGGGATACAAAACAAACAATCGGAAAACCTCCGTCCTCTCGCAGCTTTATCACAACCAATTTGCAAGCACAGGCGCACTGCAAAGTTACCGCGTCTTAACCACTTCATCTGTTCAATGGGTACAACCCCAACTCCCCTCAGGATTGTCGCCAGAAACAAAGCCGAGGGCAGCCAAAAGTGTACCTTCTGATCCCAGAACGGTCAGAGGCCAGCGGGTCTTCCTGCCAGACGTCCAGCTAAGCCAACCGTCATGCTCCCCTGGGCAAACAGCCCAACCCACCACGCCCCGCTCCAAGGAGTTACCTCCTAAAATAAACGCTGCTAACTTCACTTGGCTCCCCATAAAGACTATATATAGAAGCAAATACTCAAGAGGTCCCATCTGGCAGCAGTTTCTCCGAAACTCAGCCCAAATGGCTCATTTCTAACACGATCTGCCACACCTGACAGGCAGCTTTAAATCCGACAGGCGGCTGAAAGATGGGAAAGCCCTGTGGGTTAGCACAGTCTGTCAGGGCAGCGATGCCCCGGGGCTTCTGAGCAAACTCCAACTGTAAGAAAATGTGAGCTCATCCCAGAGAGGGTGCAGTGGGCGGGGTCATCGCTGGCATGCTGATGACATCATCAAATTGCACATTTTAAGTATCTGCAATTTATCACAAGTCAGCCATTCCCCAATAAAGCTGGACCAAACAAGTTTAGAAAAACTAATGCCATTCAGCTTTAAGAAAGAGAGAATAAGGGGCGCCTGGGTGGCACAGCGGTTAAGCGTCTGCCTTAGGCTCAGGGCGTGATCCTGGCGTCATGGGATCGAGCCCCACGTCAGGCTCCTCCGCTGTGAGCCTGCTTCTTNTGGCGCCTGGGTGGCACAGCGGTTAAGCGTCTGCCTTAGGCTCAGGGCGTGATCCCGGCGTCATGGGATCGACCCCACATCAGGCTCCTCTGCTATGAGCCTGCTTCTTCCTCTCCCACTCCCCCTGCTTGTGTTCCCTCTCTCGCTAGCTGTCTCTATCTNCTCTGTCAAGTAAATAAATAAAATCTTTAAAAAAAAAAAAAGAGAGAATAAAAGGCAATACTAAAATAATAAAAAATAAAATAAAATAAGGGGTTGCATTAGAAAAATTCTAACCTTTCATCTCTGACCATCTATGAAATTATGGTTCTAAGTCCAGGCAAACACTACAGAAGGAAGACCAAAGATTTCTAGGAATTCATCTATTTCTCAATTAATAATGAGGATAGCTACCATTTACTGAGCTCTTGCAAAGTACCAGGCACTATGCTTGGTTCTCTGTGAACCTTCTCTCATAAATCCCCACAGCCAGCTTATATGGCTTCACCGGTACTCTTTCCATTGAAGAGATGAGGAAACACAGGCACAGTGGGGCCATCTCTCCAGAATTTGGACCAGGTCACTTCAGAATTCATGCTGTTGGGGCGCCTGGGTGGTTCAGTTGGTTAAACATCTGCCTTTGGCTCAGGTCATGATCCAGGGGTCCTGGGATTGAGTCCCGAGTCGGACTCCCTGCTCATACACACTCTCTCTCTCAAATAAATAAAATCTTTTAAAAAAATAAAAAGAATTCATGCTCTTACTGACTGGGCAAGCCCCCTCCCCCAAATATTATTATGCACCTACTGTGTGCCAGACCCTCCCTAAGACTGGATTTGGAGTGCCAGGAGCCACTTTCAACCACAAGGTCCCTAGGAAGGGGCAGGTAAAAATGCTGGTCCGGGCACACTGTCACCTCTGGGGTGTGCAGGCACTGTCCACCCCGCTCACAGGCATGCCCAGAGCTCCTCCAAGGGCTCCCTTCAGGAGGGGTTTTAAAGCCCTCGAGACTGTCTCAAGCAGGACTGCCCCCAAGAATTTTCTGTGATGGTACAAATGTTCTGGATCTGCACTGCCCACTAGTCACATGTGGCTGCTGGTCAGCGGAAATGTGGCTGGTGCAACTGTGGGGCTACATTCCTAACTTGATTTTCATTCATGTAGGTGGAAACAGCCATACAGGTCTAGCGGAGGCGGGGCTGGGCAGCAGGCACCTAAGGGACCTCACGGTCTCATGTACTCAGCAGAGCATGGCCGGGAGGACTAGGCCCAGGGGGAAGGCTGGCGTCCCAGAACCTGGGGTGGGCCAGGGGAGAGCGCAGCCAGCACAGCCCGTGGAAGATATGCTCAGCAGCCCCACGCTCTGTGCCCGACCAGTCTGACTGCCTCTGAAGGCACTGGGATCCAGCCAGGATGCTGGGAGCTGTGTGGACACACCCTCCCACAGGTCCCGGTGAGAACAGTCCCCAACCTGTGCACTGATTGAGTGGTAAGGCCTATGCAAGGTGCTTTAGTGCATTACCTCCTGGAGACTCCCAAGGGAGTTACTCTCGTGCCTATGTCCCAGGTAAGGAAACTGAGGCTCAGAGAGGTAAAGCGACCTCCTCAAGGTCATAGCCATGGGCAGAGCCAGGATCTAAACCTGGCGGGGGGGGGGGTCTAATTCCAGAGGACACATTCCAAACCACTACACAGTCCTGGGTCCCAAGACAAAAGCATGCTTCCTTGCCGGTTCTGAGATCCGTCTGCTCACTTCCAATCATCTGGGGGCAGAGAGGTGCTGGTGGAAGAAGGCCTGGGTGTTCTGAGAAAGACACTGGCATATCCCAGGGGGGAGGGACAATCCTTCTACACGACAGTCCCTCTAGGCAAACACAGAGGAGATGCTGCTCCTTGCTTCTGCCAGGCCATTCCTTTCGGCAGGAATGCCTTCTCTTCCTGGCCCATCAGGAGAATTCTTATTTACCCTTCCTGACTCAACTCAGATTTTTTTCTTCAAGACCTTTCCTGATCTCTCAAAGACAAGTTGATTAGCTCCCTACCACCGCCACCATCACCAACTACAAGTACTTTGTGACTACCTCCTTCTTGGCACTGATCTTCCTCAAGATTGGTGATGGGCAGGACCCGAGTCTCAGCCACCCCTGCTCTCCCAGAGCCAAAGGGGGTGCCTCACATATGGTCCCTGCACAGCCAATGTTGACTTTGAATGGCAAAGATAAAATGAACAGCTTAAACAAAAGCAACATTTGAATTTTAAGAGGTAAATTAAGAACTGCCTTATGTCAAAAAGAGAGTCATGATATCTTTCAACGTCTCAGGCCCTGGAAACAAGCCAGGATGACTTTCTCAGCTCAGCTAGGTTCTAGCTGTGTGACCCTAAGCAAAGGGTCTGAACCCCTCAGAGCTCCGCGGGTCCCGTCTCTAAGGTGGGACAGCACTAGTCTCTATCTGCGGGGTTACCATGATGGTCAACTGAGCTAAGACTGTATGGAAAACACTTAGTAGCATGGGGCTCTGGCTCAGATAGGGCCCTTAGTAAACGCTTGCAATCATTGCCAAGCCATGAAACGAATGACTTAGGCATTGGAGCTCTTCTGGGGAAGACTTCGAGGACTGGCCGGCTCTGGGCCCAATGTCTTACAGAGTGAAGAAACCAACCTCGGGTTGACAGGTGATTTGCCAATGTCCTCCTCTTTACTTCCCACTAAGTTCTGGAAGATTCCATGCCCATTTGGTCTCACAGCTGGCCAGGCCTGGTTGTCAGAGGTCCTCAGACAAGAGGCCAATAAGCAGTCACCCAGGAGCTGAATATGGCTCTCAGATATGTTTTGGTTTTAGCCTGCAATGCATTTTCAACATTTTTAACTGGTTGCCAAATATCTAAAGTTCAGGGAGACTGCGTGTTCAATTCTGGATGTCCGTTCTTCCTTGAAAAATCAGATCTGGTGACACCAGGTCTGCACATCCAGGTGGCCAGAGCTGAGAAGCAACTGTCCACTTCTGAGGGTGTGTGGGTGCTCTCTGTCCCCATGTGGCTGCCCCATGTGTTCACTACCTGCCCTGCTCAGAAGGCATCTAACTTTCCACGTCTTTCCCTAGGAGAAGGATTTGGCCGAAACAGGTACCCACCAGCTGTTTCACTTAGCAAAAGCAGTCAGCTAGGGTCAGGGAGCAGCTCTGAGTTTGAGTTAAAATCCGTACTCCACACCCGCCTGATTCCCCTTTGACATCACCAATAGATAAGGACACAGATGAACCAATGAATCTGTTTAATAATAAGCTACCCATGCCTTTGCCGCCCCTCTCATGTAGAAAGCTAAAAATAAATCACTCGTGGCACAGCCTATCCATCCACACCTGACAGAGGGGGCAGGTGCCATCCTGTGCCTCGCACCAGGCCTGGAGGCGTCCCTGGTTTCAGGTTCGAGCAGGGTCCTTGAGGGGTGCAGGCACTGCAGAAAGACCTGGTCCCGGAAGTTCTCCGCACCCCCTCCCAGAGCAAAGGGAATGATGGGGAAAGACAGCCAGATGCAGAGACGCAGCTGCTCACGTCACTTCTGTGTTTCCTCTGATGCGTCACCTCTTGCGCGAGGTGACAGCGATTACCCTGGTAAAGGTAGGCCCCCGCTCTTTAACACACACTCACACCCACATGCCCACACCGCACTGCTTTCCCCAGCGCTTCCCGCAGCTGTGGTGCCTTACTGGTTCTCGCACGCACTCCCTTCCACTGGACTGCATGCTGCACAAAGGCAGGGCCCTTCCCTGATCTGGTCTGTGTCCCAACAGTTGTCTGTTAATGGCGCCTCAGGCAGCGCTGGGCACCAAGCAGGCCCCTACTGGAAATGTGCTAAATGCACCCCTGACATAATCTACGGTGCCCTGTCCCGTTTCCAGCCCGCCCACGCGTACACAACAGTTCCACGGTTCTTACCCTGTGTCTCCGGCACCCGTACAACTTAATACTGTCTCCAGCCAACTCTGTTTACTGAAATGGTCTATTAAAAAAATCAGCTTTAGGGGTGCCTGGGCGGCTCAGTGGGTTAAGCGTCTGACTTCAGCTCAGGTCACGAGCCTGGGGTCCTGGGATCGAGCCCCCCAGCTCACTGAGCTCCCTGCTCAGCAGGGAGTCTGCTTCTCCCTCTGCCTCTGCCCCTCTGCCCTGCTTGTGCGCACACACACTCTCTCTCAAATAAAATCTTTAAAATACATATGCTTTTATGGCAGGATATTTAGGCCATCGAGAGGCATTTGTAATTGATGCACTTTGAAGCTGACCATCACTTATTAGCTGTGTGACCTTGGAAAAGTGAGTTCACCTCTTTGTTCCTCAGTTTCCCCACCTGTAAAAACAGTCATGAGTATAACCTCCATGTGTTAGGGGTAAGTGAGCTGAAACATGGAAAGTGAATTCACAGCAAGTGCTTCTTAGAATTGTGGCTGGGGCAAAGCAAGTTCAAGATGATTACTATTCATATTAATATATTTATGGGAAACCACTGTATTAGTCGCCATATTAAAATACACATATGACAATTTTTTAAAAGGTCATTGACGTAACAGATAAAAAACACTTTTGGAGACAAAAGCTTTGTCTCTGCTTTGCTACTATCTAAATGTATGAAGCCCCCCACTCCCCAGATCCCCATTCTCCCGTCTTTTTTAAATGACAGCTCTGCACCAGTCACTCTGGATTCCATCCTTCCTCTAGCTCTGACTCTCATACTTTCAATCCGTGAATGACCCTACCTTACAAGAAATCAAACTGGAAAACTGGAGTCCATACAATGGGAGCAAAAGGGAGGAGTTGGGGGGACAGGGGGAGGTTATTCACATTCAGAAGGGATTTGCTCTGACAAAAGGATTAACAGCAGAGTTGCTTTAAATAGCAGCTTAAGCCTTGTTTGTGGATTACTAAATGCTTGATGGTGGAGGCCAGGAACTTCATGATTAGGCCCAGCCAGAAATTAAAAAGTGAGTATGTTCTCCTTAAAATTGTAATGGGAATCAACAAGAGAAACGACCCCATTTCAAAGAAACCTATTCCTGCCCAATAATTTTGGTGGGGCGTCAATGGCTTTAAAGCAGGCGCACCTCCATCCGCGAGCCAGTTTAGAGCAGTAGTCCAGCCTGTTTATTTTTAAGCCCCTACTATAACAACATTGGCAACTTCCTAAATGCCGTAACTGCTTGTCACATACCAGCTTGAGCATGGGATGTGCATCATTTCATCGAATCGTCAGAGGCTGGGTGAGGGGACAGGGCTCACCCAGAGCGAGTGGATGGCAAAAAATTCAAGCCCAAGTAGGGGAACCAGGCACTGAGATTAGATTATAAAAGGTAGACTCCTTGCCTCAAGGAGGACACAAAAGATCAGCTAGAGAGTTCAACAGATACAGGGAAGATGCTAAATACCCTGAGAAAGACTTCCGTGAGGGCAGAGAAAGAGGATACCAAGGGTTTGGGGTGTGTCCACAGCCAGGTGTGACCTCAACCAACCCCTGGTGGTTAGCCCACACCCCAATGCCCAGGTTCCTCTCTTAATGCCGGGGCTACTCTCATCAGAATGTCTCGGAGCACAAACCAGTCTGTCCTGGGGGACTCTGCTCCCCAAAGGTGGGCCGTGGGCCTGGCAGCAAAAGGGAGGAAGCCTGTTGCAGGCCCTCTCCCAGGGCCGGCGCTGCCTTACCAGGCTACCTGAGAGCTGCTCGCTGCCTCATTTTCCTCCCTTGAAAAATGGGGATATTAGCTACCCCCCACCTCCCTCAGCAGGGAAGCGCTGGTGATTAATTAGGTAACATCTGTGAAGCACTCCCAGCTTTCTGGAGAAGGGCACCTTGGGAGCGGAGCTATAAAAACACGGAGGAGCAGGCTATTATCAGCACAATCATTATTATCATCATTTTCATCACGACGTTCTCCTGCCTGAAGACCTGCACTGGCTCCCCACTGCCCCAAGAAGAAGGTGCAGTTAGGAGACTGGTGGGCAGGACCACTGGCGCCCTGCTGCTCTTGCCCTCNGATCATTATTATCATTTTCATCACGACATTCTCCTGCCTGAAGACCTGCACTGGCTCCCTACTGCCCCAAGAAGAAGGTGCAGTTAGGAGACTGGTGGGCAGGACCACTGGCGCCCTGCTGCTCTTGCCCTCATCCCTCTTGCTAGTCCCCACACAGCACACCCCAAAGCCCCTGGCGAGAGCCCTGCCACCCACACATCATGCCAGGGTACCCATTCCCCCTGCCGAGGATCTCCCCGGACATCAAAGCTGAGAGCGCAACACCCTGCTTGTTTCTGTGGCGTGAGCCCGCTATTTCCCTTCTCTGGAGGGTTCTGTTAGCACAGGTGCACGGGTGCACATGAAATGGGGATCTTGCAGGAGCTTCTTCCCGGAGCTTTAAAACGCAGCTACTACCCAAACCAGGACTCAGTCTCTCATACCTCCGACTAGAGAACAAGCATACTGAGGACCAGACGGAGGTCAGAGAAAGTCCCAAATTCATAAACAGAGCCATGGTAAGTAGCTAACTGCATCGGCAAACAACCTGGGTTGAGAGAGAACAGAGCTCCCATTCTGCCTCTGACCACATCCCCAGGGCCCCAACTTCCTCCTTTGCAGAACAGAGATCATTATAACAGGCGTGGTCAAAGAGAAAACAAATCTGGACTCAGTAAGGAGATGATCTGAAAGGATCCTTGCAGAAGGGAGAACAATACTATTGCCATTAAGGGACAGGGCTCCCGCCTTCGGGAGCACGTCTCACCACGGGATCTGCAAGCATCTCAAATGTTAGGAGTTTTCTTTTCTAGGGAGGAGTAAACGAGACAGAAAGAACTGTGGGGACGTGGGATGGAAAGGTCAGGGGACCCAAGAGATGAGAGGATGGTTCACCCTGAAGCCAGTCTGTCCTCGGGAAGGGCTGTCTGCTGGCTCCAGCAGAGGGTGGGCCGAAGCAGAGACCTGGCAGAAGCAAGGGAAGCATCACCAAAGTTTGGTTAACAAGCCTTTTGTTCGAACTGATCAGTGGGAACAAGCCTCGAAGTGAGTCATCTCTGAGGCAAAGAATGGGAATTTGGAGGGTGTGTGTCTGGCCTCATCACAGGTAAACAAGGGGGCACCTGTGTATCATAAGTGAGTCACATGGAAAAGGGTGGTCCTTTGTAGCAAGCGTTTTTCCAGAACACAAAAGGGTGGGGGTTTTCTTGGCTCTTTTTTAGGAGCCCAGGGCTCAAGTAAAATTCAACACCGCCAATGCTCAAGAAGGTTGTCCTGTGGACTCAATGTGCTAATGCACAGAAAGTATTTAAAGCAAACTCGACACCAGCTGTTTTTTGTTTTCATTAATGACTGTTCACTTCCAGGATAACCTAGAAGACTGTCTATTAGAGTTGGAAGACAGAGAACATTCTGGAACTGTGTTGCAGGTAAATATGTAGCCTGGGAGTGCATTTTTATTTAGCCAGTTAGACCCATGATGCTACTGATTCCCATTGAACGTGTTCTCTATGCAGCCCCAGGACATTGTCACATCATCTTCTCTTAAGCCAGACAGATCTTAAGCCTAAAGTACATTCAACCTGGCCCCTGCCATTGACTGACAAGTTAAAAGAAAAAAAGGAAGCTAAATATAAGCCCTACCATTCCAACTCCCCCCAAGAATCAAAGTGGACAAGGATAGGATGGAGAACCAGGAGTTAAAGAAAACGTGTGGCAGAAAATTTTCTACTAACTTTTTATCCTCACTATAATCAGTGGCATGCAAGCCTGTTTTAAATTTACCGGCAGCTTTTTAAGCTGCCACCTAGCTCTTGAGGTATTTTTAGTCAAGTAGAAATTCATTTGGAGCCTAAAGTCAGGAAATGGAATCGTGTCAGGTGTTGCTCTTACAGAATTCCGGCCGTGCCCTTTGTCTGCCGTCTTCGCCACTTCTCATTTGCACACAATTAAATAATCACTTCACCCCCCACTTCTCCAGCATCTTTAGCATCTCCCCGCAGAGGGAAAAACGCCAGGGAAGTCAGCCCCAGGTTTAAGAGATCTATTCTTAATCCAAATGTCACTTCCATCAGCAGGAACAGACTGGGGCGAGAGGAGGGGGGGAGCAATTTACAAGGAAAATAGGGCCCTGAACCAGAATGAAAGAACAAGTTCCGCTTTCCCCACTCAAAACAGCCATCTCCAATGAGGCCGTGGCTATATATACATTTGTCAGCTGCCAAAAGGCGCTCGTAGACACAGGAGGAAGGAAATTAAAACAATACTGCTGGCCTGGAAGCAATGTGGAGGTACCTAAGTCGATGGGAGAACCACCCACCCTACAGCTTAAGCCAAAAATTCAAGTCACTCTAGATTCCTCTCTGCATGGCCCACAGACGACCTNCCAAACCAGGACTCAGTCTCTCATACCTCCGACTAGAGAACAAGCATACTGAGGACCAGATGGAGGTCAGAGAAAGTCCCAAATTCATAAACAGAGCCATGGTAAGTAGCTAACTGCATCGGCAAACAACCTGGGTTGAGAGAGAACAGAGCTCCCATTCTGCCTCTGACCACATCCCCAGGGCCCCAACTTCCTCCTTTGCAGAACAGAGATCATTGTAACAGGCGTGTCAAAGAGAAAACAAATCTGGACTCAGTAAGGAGATGATCTGAAAGGATCCTTGCAGAAGGGAGAACAATACTATTGCCATTAAGGGACAGGGCTCCCGCCTTCGGGAGCACGTCTCACCACGGGATCTGCAAGCATCTCAAATGTTAGGAGTTTTCTTTTCTAGGGAGGAGTAAACGAGACAGAAAGAACTGTGGGGACGTGGGATGGAAAGGTCAGGGGACCCAAGAGATGAGAGGATGGTTCACCCTGAAGCCAGTCTGTCCTCGGGAAGGGCTGTCTGCTGGCTCCAGCAGAGGGTGGGCCGAAGCAGAGACCTGGCAGAAGCAAGGGAAGCATCACCAAAGTTTGGTTAACAAGCCTTTTGTTCGAACTGATCAGTGGGAACAAGCCTCGAAGTGAGTCATCTCTGAGGCAAAGAATGGGAATTTGGAGGGTGTGTGTCTGGCCTCATCACAGGTAAACAAGGGGGCACCTGTGTATCATAAGTGAGTCACATGGAAAAGGGTGGTCCTTTGTAGCAAGCGTTTTTCCAGAACACAAAAGGGTGGGGGTTTTCTTGGCTCTTTTTTAGGAGCCCAGGGCTCAAGTAAAATTCAACACCGCCAATGCTCAAGAAGGTTGTCCTGTGGACTCAATGTGCTAATGCACAGAAAGTATTTAAAGCAAACTCGACACCAGCTGTTTTTTGTTTTCATTAATGACTGTTCACTTCCAGGATAACCTAGAAGACTGTCTATTAGAGTTGGAAGACAGAGAACATTCTGGAACTGTGTTGCAGGTAAATATGTAGCCTGGGAGTGCATTTTTATTTAGCCAGTTAGACCCATGATGCTACTGATTCCCATTGAACGTGTTCTCTATGCAGCCCCAGGACATTGTCACATCATCTTCTCTTAAGCCAGACAGATCTTAAGCCTAAAGTACATTCAACCTGGCCCCTGCCATTGACTGACAAGTTAAAAGAAAAAAAGGAAGCTAAATATAAGCCCTACCATTCCAACTCCCCCCAAGAATCAAAGTGGACAAGGATAGGATGGAGAACCAGGAGTTAAAGAAAACGTGTGGCAGAAAATTTTCTACTAACTTTTTATCCTCACTATAATCAGTGGCATGCAAGCCTGTTTTAAATTTACCGGCAGCTTTTTAAGCTGCCACCTAGCTCTTGAGGTATTTTTAGTCAAGTAGAAATTCATTTGGAGCCTAAAGTCAGGAAATGGAATCGTGTCAGGTGTTGCTCTTACAGAATTCCGGCCGTGCCCTTTGTCTGCCGTCTTCGCCACTTCTCATTTGCACACAATTAAATAATCACTTCACCCCCCACTTCTCCAGCATCTTTAGCATCTCCCCGCAGAGGGAAAAACGCCAGGGAAGTCAGCCCCAGGTTTAAGAGATCTATTCTTAATCCAAACGTCACTTCCATCAGCAGGAACAGACTGGGGCGAGAGGAGGGGGGGAGCAATTTACAAGGAAAATAGGGCCCTGAACCAGAATGAAAGAACAAGTTCCGCTTTCCCCACTCAAAACAGCCATCTCCAATGAGGCCGTGGCTATATATACATTTGTCAGCTGCCAAAAGGCGCTCGTAGACACAGGAGGAAGGAAATTAAAACAATACTGCTGGCCTGGAAGCAATGTGGAGGTACCTAAGTCGATGGGAGAACCACCCACCCTACAGCTTAAGCCAAAAATTCAAGTCACTCTAGATTCCTCTCTGCATGGCCCACAGACGACCTACCTCCAATTCACGGCCAAGTCCAACAGAACCTGCCACTGAAATGTGTCCAGCACCAACCACTCCCAAACCGGACCCCTGCCATGCTAGTTCAAGTCCTCTCACTCCTCATGCTCCCTCCTGTGTCCACCCAGCAGCCGGAGGGACCTTTAAAAAATCATACCCAGGAGCTCCTGGGTGGCTCGGTCGGTTAAGCGTCTGGCTCTTGATCTCAGCTCAGGTCTTGATCTCAGGGTCTTGAGTTCAAGCCCCGCATTGGGCTCCACACTGGGTGTGGAGCCTACTAAAAAAATAATAGTAGTAAATAAATCACCACCCACATAACACACAAAATAGCAATTCTTAAACACTCGCATGTCACTGGGAACAAAATCTAAACTTCTCACTCTGGATGGGAAAAGTCCTTCAGGATCTTACTCCTGTCTGTTTCTCGAGCTCATCTTACTCCCCCCTTTGCCACTTCCTCTAGGACTGATGGTCTTCTGTTTCTAGAACATTCCATTCTCTCTCATGCCTCAAAGCCTTTTCCCTCTGCCTGGAACGCTTTTTCTCCAGGTCTTCACACGGCTTCTCTGGTCATTCCAGTCACAGGTCAAATGTCCCCTCCTCAGAAGCCCCTCTGACAAGCACCCTTCTCTCCATCACATCATCCTGCTTTAATTTCCCGTCAATATTTCCTTTTTTTTTTTTTTGGTCTCTTGGATCACTGTATCTTGTACTCAGCATGCACACCAGTATCTGCCCATAGCTGGTGCTCAAGAAATATGTGTTGAATGAATGAATGACCGTAAGAAGGAGGCATGTCTGAGGCACATTAAGGGAACAGGTGAATTTGGAGGGTGTGGTGTGTCTTGTACAGTACAGCACATCTCAATTTAGACTCTGAGTCTTCACCAGAAATACAGGTTCTGTATTTAGAATTCATAAAAATACCAAATGAAAAAATAAATTCTCAGGCCCAACTTGTTCCAAAAGTTTAAAGCTTTCCAATAACTGTACCCAGTTTTAAATTAAAGTGAATTAAAATTAAGTAAAATAAAAAATTCTATTTCTCATCCTGCTGGCCGTATTTATTTCAAGGGCCCCAGTAGCCACGGTGGCTGGTGGCTACAATGCTGGGGGCCGCCGGTATGGCCCACGCCACCCAGCATGCCAGGGGTAAAAATCATTCCAACGGGGAGGCCAAGTGTCTGGGAGAATTGCTCTGGAGGAATGAGGCAGTAACTCCATCCTCACCGACCTGTGGCGTGACCTTGGCTCGCATGTGCAATGCTCCAGAGCCTCCGTTGTCTGAGCACGGAGAAAGACACCATTTCTAGAAGCACGTGAGGCCAGGCACAGAGGGAGCAGCGGGCAGGACCCCAGCCCCAGAGGGAGCAGCGTGAAGAGCCCCAGCCCCAGAGCTGGGCTGTCTAAGTTCAAGTCCTAGCAGTGCCACGCACTAGCGGTGTGTCTTTTGGCACCCTCTTGAACTTCTCTGTGCCTCAGTTTACACGTAGGCAAAAGGTCAGCACCTAACCCACAGAGGAGTCAGAAGGGTCAAATGAGACCATGCACAGAAAGCACCAAGCACACAGCAAGGTCCCAGTATAATCCCCGTCATCATTACTACTCATTATGACATGTCAAGTTCTGCTGACAGAAGTACAGAAGGACACAGGCACCCCAGGCAAACGGACGTCAAGCTTCTCAAAAGCAGGGAACTAACCGGATCATTCCGAGGACAGAGAACTCCCACAAGAGACTCCTTGAAATATACAGAAATCTCTGAAGGGCTTTTCACATAGGAATCGATTTCCCATATTGCCATGGAATCCTTCAGAGACCCTTCTAGGAGGGACCCAGACCCAGTGTGTCCTCGATGTCACTCTCTCTGTTTGCTGGTTGAATGGGAGACTCCACTCGAGTCCCTCAGCCGCGGGAGGCTGTGATGATTCACATGGCGCTGGGGCGGAGAGACTGGTATTGGCAGGGGTCTCTCAGATTTCAGGCCCACTAAGAGGACCAGATTTTCACATTGGCCCCAGACAAGCCCAAACCAGAGCATCAGCCCCCAGGGGTCGGCTGCCAGATTCTTGGTGCAGGAGAAACAGGGTCAGTCTGGTGGCACATCCCGGCAGCAGATGGCCTGTCACAGTCCATCCGGAAATGGCTGCAAATCGGTATGTTTATCCTGCTCCTGGACAGGTCTACGAAGCCCAAAACTGCCTGTCACTCACTCAGCGATTCCTGAGCACCTCCTTTGAGCTGATGCTTGGGCACCAAAGACAAACGAGGTCGTCTGGGTGAGCTGGAGAAGCAGAGTTTACTTTCCCGGCAGTCTGAAAGCTCAGCTCAGCCTTTATCAGCTGGGTGACCTTAGGCAAGTTGCTCAACCTCTTGGGGACTCGATCCCCTTACCTGTGAAATGGGGACAGCAGCAGGACCTTCCCTATAAACTTGCTGTGAGAATGGAGTAAACACAAACGAAGAGCTTAGAATAGCTCCTGGCACACAGTTAAGTGCTCGATTAATGTTTTTATTCTTAGTTGTACGAGTAGACTACTTGTAAGGGACTAAGTTCTGGATGTTAGGATAGCATATAAAAGAGGCGTCTAGCTCAAGGGGTCAGTAAACTACAACAGTCAAATCCAGACTGGTGGCTTGTTTTTGTAAGTAAAGTTTTATTGGAACTCAGCCACACCCATCACTTACATATTATCTCTAGCTGCTCTGGCATGGCAGAAACACAGGCGAGTAGTTGGCAAGATCAAATGGCCCTCAATGTCTAAAACACTTACTATCTGGTCCTTCAAGAGGAGGTTTGCTAACCTCTGACCTAATCCAAATGGGTGGGGATGAGGTCAGGGAAAGATTCATAGAGAATGTGACAAGCTAACTTTTCCTCGGCCAGTATTAATTCTTGCTTTTCACAGAGTTCTGGAAGAGTAACCTTAGACCAGCAGGTTTGGGTAACAGAAAGGAAGCCACCAACCACTACCTGTATCAAATTCTATAGCAGAAGCCACCAAATGGCAGCTCATGGGGCCAGAAACAGTCCATAATCCTGTTTTGTATGGCCTTCGTGGTGCTTAAAAACACCAGAGACAACACTGGAAGACCCATCATGATAATCTGCCTTTTTGGCTCCCATTAAAAATTCTGAATATCTAGAATCCCATGGACCCACTCTCCCACTGAACCCTCTTTGGACGGGGTGCTTACTCTCTAGCTCACGATGATCCCCACCATACCCACATCCTTCTCCTGTTTCATATGGATCCCGTGTCTCTGCTCTATTGCTGGCAAAGGCCTCTCTCACAGATCCTCTGGTACCCTACCAACCCATGAGGTAGACAAGCCAATCACTGCCACCTTACAGATGGGACAACTGAAGTTCAGAGAGCTTAAGTGACTTCCCTAAAGATGCCTAGCTGAGAAACGATAACGTTGGACAGGAACCAGGGATTCTATCTCTAGTTCCCTGTCGTCTTCAGGCATTCAAACAAAAGAGTCAGCCATCACTACGATTTTTCTAGAGCACTTTGTATTTTGCTGAGCTCTTTCGCATACATGAGGCTTTATCACAGAATACGAGAGATCTTGGACCCGCACAGGACGCATAAAGATTAAAAAGCAGATGTTCACCAAAGGACTCATGAGGCAAGAGTAAAAATTCTGGAAAAACAAGGAAAGAAATGGACAGGACTGTGAGGTCAGAATCCACAAATCTAATGAGCGAACAAGAACTGATTAAGCATCTGCTGGAGGCGGGTCACAGGGAGAGGCCCAGTTCCCTTTCCGAGGTTCGCGATCTCATGGGGAAGCTTTCCATTCTAGGACAACGCAAGGCAGACTGTGTTTCTGGCAAGCGCAAAGGGCAGTCACAGGTCAACTTAAGGGCCCACTCAGGGCATGGGGGTGGAGACACAGATTTGGGGGGACAGGAGTGGGTCTTTATCCAGGGTGGGCGGTGGATGGTGAATCAACTGAGGCTTTTGGATGATATATTCATTTCTTATATAACAAAGTTCCACAGACAGTGTGACTTACACCCTGGACAGTTACTGTCTCTGGAAGCTACAAGTCTGAGATCCAGGTGTCGGCAGGGGTTGGTCCCTTCAGAGGCTGGCGGGGAAAGTCTGTTCCATGCCACTGTCCTAGCGTCTGCTGGTTTCCTGGCGGTCTTTGGCATTCCTTGGTTTGTAAAAAGCCTCACCCCAATATCTGCCCTTACCTTCATGTGGCACCCACCCGATACGGATGCCTGTATCCAAATTTCCCCTTTTTATAAAGACACTGGTCATACTGGATTAGGAGCCTTCCTTACCCCAGCATGACCTCACCTGTGCTAATGACACTGGCAATGACCCTCTTTCTAAATAAGGTCACATTCCAAGGTAGGAGAATTAGGACTTGGACATATGCATGCTTGGGGACACAACTCAGCCCATAACAGACAATCTCTTCAAGGTGCTGGGAGTCTCGAAACGCTTTTTGAGTCTCCTCCCTACGAGGACTAAAGACCTGGGTTCCCCTCTGGCTTTCTAAGCAGAACGAGAGTCTCCAGAGGTTCTGATGCTGCTCCCGGGATCTGAGGGAGGGGCGTGAGCAGCTGCAGGCACCCAGCACTGAAAGCATGAGGGGAAGCCCTTCTCCCTTTTCATTACACCGTGCAAAAGAGAAAACTCAATTTATTTGAGAACAAACGGGCTTTAACCTGAACTTCATTCTCCCGCTCGGTGACTTCTCAGCATCTGCGTGCAAGAGCAGCGGCTGGCATCACGCCCTGCCCACACACTCCAAAGGCTCTAGATTGGGAAAATAATGGCATTTTCTCCACAAATTATCCTCCAGCTGAAGTAATAACGTTTTTATAGATATGCCAATTCAGATTTTCATCCCCTTAACCTACCTCCGAAAGAAATGCAGTGTTGTCCCCATAGCAAAATGGCAGCAGTTCCCCGTCTCCCCTCCCTTCCCACCACCCCCCCCCATGTCCCACTGAGCCTTTATTAATTTTAAGCCATTGACAGAGTCTCTTTGGAAACTATGTGCTCACATCTCAGGTCAACATCCTCCTGCTCGGCTCCAATAAAATACACACTGTCAGAGATAAACCAAATACTTCTCTGAGAAGGAAGAACAGAACCACTGTACTTTAAATACAAGCACTAAGGACCCAGCCAGTAAGTTTTCCCAATGGCTGCCATAGAGTTGACTGGTCCTTGCTGGGATTCACAGTCATTCTGCAACAAGGAGACCACAGTCTCAAACGCCCCCGGCTCCCACAGCCTTCCCAGTCCACAGCCAAATTGGAAGGACGGGTGTTAGGGTGACATCGAGCATGGGCCGTGCCGGGGCCACATAAGGTGCGAGTTGCCTCGCTGAATGACACAGATACGCTGCCTTCTGCCCTCCTCGAGTTACAGTCTCGTAGGGGAGACACGCAATCAACCAAGCAAGCAGGCACCCTATCTGTACAGTCAGCTTGTAGTAAGAGCTACACGTGAAGGAAACAAGGTGTGGAGTCAAGAGACGAAGGACAGCCAGTGGGACTTGATCTGAGACACGAAGGAGGAGGCCAAACCCAGCCCTGTCAGAGGGAAGAGGGCTCGTGCAGAGCCACCAGCCGTAAGTGCCAAGAGGGACAGAGCTTAGGAATGCAGACGGAGAGTGAGCCAGTAGGGGCTTGACTGGAGAGACGGCGGGGAATGAGTAGATGGCTGTGACGCTGAACGGTGGCGAGAGTCAGAAGACGTGAGGTGAAGTGCTGGGATTTTATTCCGAATGCAGCAAGAAGCAGGGGATGCCAATAATCCAGTCCTCGCTCTTAGTCAATCTCTCTCTCACTTCTACCATGTATTCTTCAGAGCCAATTCTTGGACATCAGTCCTTGACTAAGTGCAACTCTCTCTGGAATGAATTCCAGAGTGCAACTCAACCTCTTTTGGGGAACGCTGAGAACACTGGAAAGGAGACTGTGTATGGGGACACCGCGCCCTTGGGAGTGGGGGAACATCGCAGAGGAAGAGGCACAAGGAAGCAAGGGGAGAGGGCTTCGATCAGCTGCTCAAACCACCCCCCCACTCTGCCTGGCAGTTGCTGGGAGCAGTACAGCCCAGGGCGGGGGCAGCCTTCATGAAAAGTCAGAAGGGACTTCCTGCAAGTTCAATTACTGCCTAAATTTATATGTGGAGATATACTTACAGATCCATATTTAGCATTTCTAAGCTTACGTGGTGGGAATGGTTATGATTTTCCCCAAGAACTGGCCAGGACAACTTTGAGCTTGGTGATGTAATTACGTGTAACATTCTATGACCGAGGGAATGGGTGACTTCCTTTAACATCCCCCCCTCTGTTCCTGGGCGGGTCATTTAACTTCTCTTTTGCCTCGATTTCTGCATCTGTAAAACGGGAATAATAACATAACATCTCCATCTCAAGAAGCAGAGGAGATAAAATGTAAGAACCCACGCTAAGCACTTGGGAGAATGTCTGGCTTACCTGTTCGGCGAAGGGTCAGTGGCTACGGTTGACATGAACCCCTACAACATTTAGGGGCACCTGGCATTTGTGGAATGTTTGTCAGCCAGTTTTGTCATCCTTGAAAATTTAGTACGGAGCTAATCAGAGGAAAAAAAGCCTTAGGTTCAAAGATATTTACAACATTATTTATTTAGAATACCAACAAAAGTATCAAAACATTCGACACGAGGGGAACCATAGCATTCACCGAAATATACCAACTCAGTGGAAAATTATGCACTAATTCGAATAATTACTACGGAGACCTCAAAATGCCTTAATGATGTTTACAAAATGGTATTAAGTGGATATGAAAAAGACAGTGAGAAACAATGGATGTTGTAAGCTTGAAGAGAAGATGAAGGCGTGAAAACCGTCTTGGGTTAGAAAGCTGGGTCATGGGTGAAGTTTTCAAAAGATGGTGAACACAGGGAAATACAAAAGAAACTGCACAAAAAAGGACAGCTAAACCTGTGAATGCAATTCCTTGTAAATTAACTGTCTCTTCCCTGGGATGGCAAAGACCTCTGCAGAAGGGAAGACTCCCCATCACTAAGCTCTTCCGGTATTGGGCTCGTCTTGTTCTAATACTTCGGTGTCTTTCCCACTATACCTTATTTTTTAGTGAATGAGTAATGCAATACATCAAACACACTTAATGAGGGCCTACTATGTGCAAGATTGGTGCAGAATGGCCACCAGCATGGCTCCGAGAGGAAGGGCCTCGCTTATGAATACGGTGAACAAAGATGGACCAGTAACAGACGACAGGCCAACAAGTCAACAACATCTAACACTGCAGGCCAGGCACTGTTAGGAGGGCCTTACGGGAATAACCTGCTCTAATCCTCATATCCAACCTCGGATGCAGCTACGGCCATCTGCCAGATGAGAAACGTGACGCTCAAAAAGTGCGAAGGACATGCCCAAGGTCACACAGTCAGCGGAGGAGCGAGGATGTGGACCTCAGCCTCGTCCCTAGGGCGCCTCCTCTCACCACTCTGCCCTCATCACGTTCCCAAATGCCCACCCAGGAATTCTCACCCTCACCTCTGTGTCAGACACAAGGTCTCTACTGAGACCCGGCCTCACAGAGCTCAAGCCCAGCCTGAGACGCTGGCTCGCCCTTAGGAGCCATGGGCTGGGTAAGGAGCATCCGCTGTGTGGGTTAAGGACAAAGAGAGTCTGCAGCTCAGACTGGAGAATTTCTTAAGGCCCTCCTGGGAAACTGCAGTGGCGCCAGAGAGATCGTGTGTGTGTGTGTGTGTGTGTGTGTAGGCGAGCTCAAGTGGAGGGTGGGAAGCATGAATGAGCACAGGAGGATACAGGGCATCAAGAGGGAAGGACACCCCTCCCCTGCCCACGTGGGACAGAACAGGCTGAGCAGCCCCAGTGAGACCAAAAGAGTCTCTGGTGCTCTCACTTTCCGTTTCAGACCTCAAGGTGCTGGATCTTTGCTCAGAAAGCAAGAGAAGAAGCTGACACAATTCCTGTCAAAGCTGACAACATGAAGTGAGGCACATGGAAGCTCATGCACACACACACACAGGCACGTGTGCACAGTCAAAACAGTAATCGCGGCAGGGACTGGCATCTCTCAACCACTTACTTGGGGCCAGGAGTCGCCTCATGTACCCTCCTAATTAGCCTGTGAAGTGGGCACAGTCACCAGCCCCATTACACAGGTGAGAATACTGAGGCTTACTTGCTCTGTCAAGGTCACACGGTCACGATTTTAATCCAGGCAGCCTGTGTCTCTCAGGAACACACTCATGCACACAGCCATGTACATGCCGACCATAATCAGAGTTGTGTCCACGCACACGAGACGTGGGCCTACACACACACGGACAGAAGTGGCACAGATTACAGAGATGACACAAATACGCCACAATGACTACACGCAGCCCCGTCTCCATCGAGGGCCCCTGCTCCGCACACCTCCAGGGGGCACCAGGCACACATAATACAAGGCAAGTACAAGCACGGAGCTCTCTGGAGGGGTAGCTCAGATGAGAAAAATCCATACTTAGAGCTCCCCTGGCTAAACAAATGGCCCCACACCCAAGCCACCTCTCTTGGCAGCAGACGTTGCCAACGACGCGCGGCCGTGCGGAGCGGGGGGCTGATGCCACTGAGGGAGGCGACTCCGGCCTGGGAGTGAATGCGCCGCTTGTCGGCTCTGCCACAGGCTGCGGCACAACGCAGTGCCCTGTTTCTCCTGGAATCGCAGCCCCGAGTCCGTTCCAGAACTCATTTTCACGTCTTTCTTCCCAACGGACACAAGGCCCGCTCAGTTCTAGAGAGCTGGTGTTGCTGCCAAGGCCCAGTGGAGGGAGAGGGCCCTGAAAAGTGACTTTTATGAAACATCCCTGCTCACAGAGGCCAAGCCACGAGGTCTGAGCGGCTGACTTTCCATTCACCACACGCCCCACCCAAAGACGGGGGGCTCCGTGACAGCTGGCCCTTGTTCTTGCCTGCTGGGAGCCCCGGGGAGTTGGAATTCACGGGGATGGCACTGGAGAAGCCCTGGCAGGAAAGCCCGCTTCTGGCATCTTCCTCAGGGGTCACGTCTTGCTGTGGTCAGCCAAGACGGCCTGATGCAAGAGCTGGGTCTGTGCGTGGTGGGGCCTTGGTGCGTGTGGAGATACCCCGGCTGAGACGAAGGCAGGCAGGCTCTCTGTCACCTGCGGTGGCCCCTGGGGTACAATGAGGGTGAGCTGGCAGAGGGGACAGGGAAACCGCCCTTCCATACCTCCTTCCTGTCTCGGCTACCTCCCAACCATGGGGAAGGGGAATGGAGATGAAGACCTCACCGATTCACATATTCATTCGATTGACAAGTATTCACTGAGCACCTACCATGTGCTGGTGTGACTGTTTCAGGCACACACAGTGGAGACTATCACAGGCTCCACCCTCATGCAGCTTGTTCCCAAACTGTCACACTCTCCCCAGCCCTCCCCCAATTAATAGCTGTGTGACCTGGACCATACCATGTCCCCTCTGAGCGCATCAGTGAGGTCTCTCCTAGGCTCTGGGAGCCACCAGACTCCCCCTGGGAGCCTGAACTAGATGGAGTTGGTTTCCATCACTTGCAGCCAAGGGTTCTGCCCAGGAGATTAGGAAAGAGAGCAGAGAAGACAAAAAGCAGGTTTGAGAAAGATGCGGGGAGCCAGTGAGTCATTTGCTCATCTGGAAAGCAGAAGGGGAGACACGTGGGGTGAAGGAGGCCCTGGGGAAGAAGAGAAGCTGCATTCTCTCCAACCTTCTCCGACAGCCTTTGGAAGCTGGGGGTCAAAAGGGACCACAAGACCTTTTAGGTCAAAGAAGACGCTGAACAGCTAAATGGTTAATTCAAAAGAAAACAAAAGGAGTGGCTCTTTCTTCCCTGAAGGCATTCAGTGTTCACTAAAACATTATCTCCTATGCTTAGAACATGCTAGGCCCTGGGCTGGGTGTGGGGATGCAACAGGAAAATCAACAATAAAGCACAGAGTGTCTCTTCCTGCGAGGGTCACAGAGTCTTTCAAAAGTCACTCTTTTGACTGGAGCCCCTTGGCCTATTCATTCATTCCTTTGCCTGCTCACCACCCGTCTGCAGGGCTCCGGCTCAAACAGGCCCCATATGGAGTGTGGTGTGGGGCACGGCCTTGGGAAATCAGGCAGGTCTGCATTCGAATCCAGGCTCTACTCCCGCAGGCCGTGCCAGCCTAAGCAAGCTACCCAGCCTCTCAGAGCCTCCGTTACCTGCCCCGTACAATGGAAATCATGCAGATTTCTTTGTAGGGAATGAATGGGAGCTTGCTTCTTAAAGCCCCTATTGGGCCCAGCAATGTGCACTTGGTAAGTGCTCCATGGTATATATGAACTTATTACACAGCCTCGTGAAGTTTTTGGAGCCAGAGCATCCGGGACGTCACGGCACTGCTCTTCTAGAAGCAAGCTCAACTTCCTTGGGGTTCACGCGCAGTCCTGAGTTTTGTACCTGGATGCTCACAATTGCTCAGCCAGGAATTTCCCACCACATACCCGATTTTCAGCCTCACACTGGAAACATTCCTCCGGTATATTCAAAACCCACTGGAGGGGACCACAATATCCTTGGCTGATATGTTTTTAGCTTCTAGAAGGATAAGCGATGTTAGATTTTGGGGGGAAGGGACATCAGGAGGCCCCCATGTGACATTTTGAGGCCTGTTCTGAGTTCAGAGGCCAGATTTAGACAGCACCAAGGACCCAAACTGCATCTAGAAACTGGGCCAAAGGATCTGCCCATAATGACACATATCAAAACCAGAGAAAGCCTCAGTCAAGGGGAAAAAAAGATGGAAATTACAAAGACATTCTTCTGAACCATCTTCTAAAAGTGAACAGAAAGCAAAGGAAGCTAACCACGTGTGCCCCGACCTCCCCCTTCAGAGCTAGGAAGAGTAACAGGTCTGCTTCCAACTTGCAATTTAATTCTATTTTGAAGTTACTGGAAAGCAGAAAATAAGAAAGGGATCTGAGAGAGGCCCGCAGCTTAAAGACAAAGGCGACATTGAAACACAAATGTTAGACCAAAGAATTCAAAAGGCCTGGGTCCCCCCTGTATCCTGACTGTCCCTCAAGCCCCTCATGCACAGGCAAATTAGCAACGATGTGTGTGCTCTTGACTTTGAACCACAGTGAACCTTCCTAGCTCTTCGTGCAAGGAGACAAGACAGGATGGTCACACGTTGAAAGAGAATACCTGCCGAACGTACTCCACTTTCTGAAGCATTGATAGTTGAAGGGCACGTGTAAGGAGGGTATTGGGGGCAGACAGCACTCAGAAGGAACTCCGAATGTGACCAGGTGACCCGCAGGGTCTTTGAGGTACTGAACCCTGCAACCCAACCCTTAGGGCCCGGACGGTTTGGAGCAATTTAGCCAACCCGTGCTGTGGAAAGGAATCAAAACAGCACATACGTCACAGCCTGGTCATGAAGCTCGCACAAGCTCCCGTAGGCCAAGCATTCAACACAGTGCCCAGGACATAAATGCGTGTAAAAATATTAGTTGTAGTTGCTGCTGTTGACGTGGATAATAAAAGCTGGAATAACAACATGAGAACCCCCTTCGTGGGCCTAGTTTCCTGATAGAGCACCATGAAAGCCAAGAGCTATCTCTTTAATGCAATTTGCTCCCCAATTAATTAATTATATTATATCCAAATTGAATTATATTGTCTCACTCTCCGAGGAACTGGCAGCTTCACCGTGGGCTGCTAAAAATGTCCTGCCACCAAAAATTGCTTATAAGGCATCCCTGTCATTTCGCTCGATGAAAGGAAGTTTATTAGTTTTTGAAGAAGTCTTTTGGCCATGAGGCCTTGTGACACTGAATTGAGGAAAATCACTTCTAGGAGCAGCCAAAAACACTCCTTGGGCTGGCTCTGAGTTTGGGGGGTCACGGCTCAAGAGGGTGACCTTTCCGAGACCTCGGATCTCTGATGGCTCTGGGTCAAAGAGCACAATCATGACACAGCCCACTTCAGCTCTGTCCTGTGAGGATGACCAAATGCCTGCCTGGCTTCCAAACGGAGTCAGGGGCTCCAGAAACCATCCAAGAAGAAAAGCCTCGTTCTGAAGGCCTCTGTCCGATGAGCGGGAGGCCCATCTTCCTGACTGTGATGGGCACAGGTAGACCAGCTGTTAAATCATGAAATCCACGGCTGACACTCTGCCCTGCTCTCAACAGTAGGGGGCAACGTGGCCGAAGGCGGAAAGGACGTTTTCTTTCTACTGGCCCGTTACGTTTAAAGAAAGCCCATCCAGACTTCTTCGGAGATGCAGCAGGGGAAACCCGATCGTCCTCCACAGCAAGAGATCATGTCTGCAATGGGCAGGCACCCAGGGCCTGTTAATCTCACACCAACTTGGCTTAAAGGGCGTGTGTGAAGAATACATGCAAGATGGCTTCTCTGGGCCCCCAAATCCGCCCCCCACCCCCCCAAGTCATCCACAGATCCTGCAGTTGAAGGTCTATATCCTGATGAGGTGGAGTTTATGCTCTCCAGGCTACAGTTCAGCCCAAATCTAAGGGAATTATTCGCATGAAAAATACATGAATAGCACCCCTAGAGGTATGACATAATACCCATCCACGTAAGGTGGTCTGCACATGCACACACGCACATGCACACACACACACACACCAGGATTCCAGAACCCCAGGCTTAACCTTGCCTGGATTCAACCACAGTTGCCCATGTGTAGAGATCAGAATAAAACCCATGTAAACAGATTAAATGCCATGACAACCAAATTCCAATCTTACAAATTCCAAGGAATGGAGGGGCGGAAGGAGACTCTCTTTGAGATGAGCACTTCTTGAGCAGAGCAGAGAAGGGAGAAGGCAGAGAGGCTCTGGAGAATTTAAATAATCAACGTGCTTTCCAACTCTGATGAGAATTCCGCTCATATTTGGGTTCTCCCGGCCAACCACCATCTACCATCTTGGAAGGTGGCCCAACTGATGGAGCTCCAAGGGGATCCAGTGACATTTACTTTCCCAGCCAGGAGACACCTCCATAGGGGTGTATCTCCAGCTGCAAGGCTGTTTTCCTGATGGTCCTACTGTTGGGAAAAAGGAGGAAGGGATATGTAACTTGTCAATCCTACACCTGATTTGCAATCCAGCCCATGTTCACTCTATTTGTATCTGTTCAGGACCTTACTCCAGTGACTAATATGGGCTGAGTGTGCCCGGAGTATGAACGGGTATAGTGACACTCCCTGCTTTTTCCCCTGAAACTCAGTATCGCTCAAACTTCGATACACACTTCGATACACCATGAGGCAAAGGACACCCCACCGAGCAATCCAACCTTACAAGAGGCCAGATGTGAACCCCCCAAAGGAGGTGTCGGTCCCAGTTCTTGGCACAGAGATGTTTATAGGTCCTTCAATGCTGGGAGAAAAATGCCTTTTCTGGTTGGTAAATCCTGTTTTCCCCTTCTTCTGGTACACCCCAAACATTCTCAAAATACCCTTCCAAACTCAGCTATGGTGCCCTTTCTCCAAGGAGGCTTCTGTGGTGCCCAGACCAGTCCAGGTCACCCCTGCACACTCCAATTAACCTCCGTCTCTTCCACTAAACTACACACTTCAGGAGGTCAGAGGATGGACCTCCGTGCTCACCATTATGGCTCCAGTGCCTAGCCCAGAGCCTGACACACAGTAGACCATCACTGCGCATGGCCCACAGAGACACACGGCCACGGCTGGCCTGTCCTCCTGACACTCTAGTCAGAAAAGAGGTGGCATTTCTGATGACAAGATACATATACATATCACTACTGCGCACCTCCGTACTTTAGGGGTCCCGGGCTGGCTCCACATCCTTCCAGGACTCCCCAGCAGTCATGCTGAGTGCCCACACATGAGCAAAGAAGGGGGTTGTTCTCACTGTGTTTTCTTAGATTTTGTCTTTCTCTAGCTGGCATCCAGGCATCACAGGGCCAATGATATTAACATATATCTTTTCTTATTTTCTGTATTCTTGAGGCTCCGGCACTGGGGGGGGGTACCCCCAGGCCTAGCCAATTCTTACCTACAGCAAAGGGTCGGCCATGGCATGCCTCTCATATACAAACCAACCGATGGATGCCTAGACTATACCCCCCCTCTCAGCTCCCACCATATCTAGCTCACACGTAAGCCAGTATCTCCCCTGCTCTAAGTCACATCAGGCCAGACACCGGCCAGCTAGGGACCACCCCTAGAGCCAAAGCCCCCTGGTGTTATTCAGACTAGCCAGTCCCAAGCCCTTCACTCTGCCCTGCCTTGCCTTTCCTACAGAAACCCCAATAAGGCTCTGGCAGAGACCTCCCCCTCCCTTCCGCCTTCTATTTCCTGACCCGAACGTGCTGCTTCTCCCCTGGGAACCCCTGCTTCTCGTTTCTAGGCGAACCATGAGGAAGATGAAATTTTTCTTTAAATGGCACTGGCCTCTCTGTGTCATCCGTTGGTCATCTTTACAAGGTCAGAACCGGGCACGGGACAGGGGTGGATGCGTGGGTGGGTCTCCTTATGAGGGTCCTGCCTTGCTCGGCCCCGCTCCTACGGCAGGCCCCACTCCCGTGCTCCATCTGCCCCATCGGCTTGGTCTGACTAAGCCTGGACACAGGCAATGTGAAAGGAGAAAAAGAACATTTCTGCAGAGCGAGGTGGGAAACAAGTCACAGAAGGGGAGCTCAGTGTCCCCGTGAAGACTGGAGCCAGACCACCTGCACGTCCGTGAATGCTAAGCCTGCCACCTGCTCATGTGGGCCCTGCTCAGCTGCTCCCACCCTGAACTGCCCTTCCCTCACCTGCAGAACAGAGCTCCAGAAACAGAGGGTGGGGGTGATGGAAGCACATTAATAGCGCAAGCGCCCAGCTCATGGTCAGTGCTGTGTGCATGGTCAGTGTTACTGTTCTTCACTCCCCCATCAAGCTAGGCATTTGAGGGAATCCGGACCAGCCCCCTGCGGACGAAAAATCATCCTGGCGCTTATGCCTCTTGCCCTGCACTTGCGATATGCGCCTCGCACCACGCACAGCACTTGGTACAAGCACCATAAAACCACCTCACACAAGCAAGCGGAACAGGTAGGGATGATCGTCATCCCCATTTTACAAAGGACAAAACTGAAGCTCAGCAAACAGCATGAGCCCACTGTCAACCTCCCCCATTTCTCGTCCCCTGACTTTAACAAATACAGATTGAGCTATGTGCCAGGGCGTGGGCTGGGAGCCGAGGACACAGCAACACGGCAATGGTCCAAGTCTTTATGTACCTTATAGGCCAGTGGGGAAGAGGGGCATAAAGGGGTGATCGCAGGACAAATGGAGAGTTGCACACAGGGACAAGAACAATGATGGCAAAGAGAGGGCCCAGGGAGGCCCATGTGAAACGTGGAGATCCAGGAAGGCCTCCTTGGGGAAGAACATTCCAGGCAGAGGAAACAGCAAGCAGGGCTCGGCATGTGTGGGGAACCACCAAAAAGCCAGTGTTCTGGTGACATGGTCACAGAAGGAAAACAGTCAATCCTGACATTTTGGACCAGAGCATTCTTTTTCGTGGGGCTGTCCTGTGCCCTGGGGAATGGCTAGCAGGATCCCTGGGCTCTACCCACTAGCTACCAGAAACACCCCCTCTCTAGCTGCTACAGCCAGAAATGTCCCCAGACATTGCCCCATGTCCACTCCCACCCCCAGGAGCCACCAGGGTAGAGAAGGGGATTCTTTTTTTCTTTCTTTCTTTTGTTTTTGGAGAGAGAGAAAGCATGGGCAGGGGGAGGAGCAGAGGGAGGGGTAGAGAGAGAAGCCCAAGCAAACTCCACGCTCAGCATGGAGCAGGACACAGGGCTCGATCTCATGACCCTGAGAGCACGACCTGAGCTAAAATCAAGACTGAGATGCTTAACCGACTGAGTCCCCCAGGTGCCTCGAGAAGGGGATTCTTAACCACCATGCTATTTCCAGGCAAGACAGGTTTGTGCCTACAGAATATAGAATGGGCTTTTCCCTGACCCAGCTAGTGGACAGGATGCAACGGCCCTGCACGGTACACAACTGCACGATCACAGAGTCCTTTGAAGATAAGCACATGAGGGCGGAGATGTGCGTGACGTAAGGCTGATGAGCGGGGGGATCGGGGAAGAAGCCATGCAAATCAATGCTATGGCAAGCAGAGAAATTCACCCTTTGTGCAGTATCCATGTGTGTTACTGAGGTGTGGTTGAGGTCACTCTAAACACCAAATAATGACCAGGCAATGACTTCTGTTCACATGGACCCTTCACAAGCTACAGGACTTCACGTAACAATTTAGCTAAGACGTCATGGAGAGCTTGCAACTCTAAAGGCATGAGCTGCTGGCTTGGTTTTGACCCTGGAGGATGGAGATCATGAGCGGAAGGGGAGAACAAAAAGTGGCCAGGTGGTATGTTCTTGCATTTGTTAACAGCCATTCTTTCTTTCCAAGAGAGAAGAAAATATCACTGACTTATTCTTAATTTATCCTCACGACAGCCTCCTATGGTAAATATTACCCTATTTTGTCAGTGAGGAAACTGAAGTTTGGAGGGATTAGGAATTGTGCCCTTCAGCATCCAGCTAGTAAGCCTTAACTCCTCCCATATTCGCCTGACTCTCGCAGCGTTAGCTACCCCGGCCTTCTTGTGGTCCTTCCCCAGGACACTTGCACAGGCTGTTTCCTGTGCCTGGATGCGTCTGTGTCCCTTCTCCACCTGGCTCACTCCACTCAATCTTCACATCTCACTTTGTTCATCTGCCAAAAAGCCTTCTTTGGCCCTTCTCCAGGCCAAACCACCCTATTAAAAGCTCTCTTATCATCACAGCTTCTTTTTCTGTATCAGGACTTGTAAAAGTGGCAATTTAACTGAAGAGCCATTGTTGCTGCTTCCCCGCTGTATGCATATCTGTCAGATGCAAGAGGCCTATAAACTCTTCGACGTTCCCCTCACAGAGAGGTGGGATCTTATTCCCCTGGAAAACGGGGCTAGCCACAGTGACTTGTTTTGACCAACAGAATGTGGCAGAAGTGATGTTCTGGGAGATCGGAGCCCAGGTGATAAGAAGCTCCTGCTGGGACTCCTGGAGCATGCACTCTTGGGAAGTCTTCCTTTGGAACCCAGCCATCACTCTGGGAGAAGCCCAAGCCACATGTGCTCTAGTCGACAGCTCCAGATGAGCTCCCAGCCAGCAGCCAGCACCAGCTGCCAGCCATGTGAATGAGACACGCTGAGCGGCCATCCCAGCCAAACCTTGAGATGCCTGCAGCCCTGGCCTGTATTTGACCATAACACACACACAAAATCCAAGGGAGAACCATCCGGCTAAGCCCAGCCAACCCACAAAACTTTAAGAGATACTAATTGTTTAAGCCTCGAAGTTTGTGAACAATTTGTTCCATAGCGATCGGTAACCAGGACCCCACAGGATCCAGGTTAGGTGTACGTACTTGAGGCCACAGCCACAACTAGATAGGTAATAAATATGCTACCTGTTGATTAAATGAAGAATTGAATGTGTGAATTAACTAACGGTAGAGGTGGGATCTGAACCAGATTATATAAACTCAAATCTGCCTTCCCTTTTCTTTTTAACCATAACCTAATGTTCCCTTAAAAAGGAAAACATTAAAAAAAAAAAAAGAAAAAGAAAGAAAATATTTTCTTCCTGCCAATCATATTTGCTACAGGTTTGGGAGGGAAAGTGGAACTCTCAAACTGAGTCTTGTCACAAGACGGTAGTCTCAGCAGCTTGCTGTCCCAGAGGAAGTTCAGAGTTAAAAAGCCAGCTTGTTCTTGATGCCCTCACCATGGCATTGCACAGAGGCCAACAACTTTTTCTGTAAAGGGTCACATAATAAATATTCTCAGCTCTGCATGCCACGAGATCTCTGTTACAACTACTCAACTCTGCCAGAGAGTGAAAGCTGCCATAGACAATATGTAAATGAATGGGTATGGCTGTGTTCCAATAAAACTTTATTTATAAACACAAACAGTGGGCCAGATCTGCCCATCCCTGGTAATAGAGCATAATACAGTCACCACCCTTAAGTTTGGGAGTGATCGTGTTGTTTGCAGACCCAATGAAACAGGCAATGCTTCCGATGGAAATAACTTTCAGTACTTAACGTTGCACTGCCGACAACATCTTTCACTGTATTTCTGCAAGGTCAAGCAGGTTCAGATGCCAAAGATGTACGAAGAAGAGACAGTTAAAATAAAATAATAATAACATAGGAAAAAAATCTGATCCACTGACCTCCTTTTTGTCTTCTGTAAATTGGGGGGGGGCAGCTCCCTTTGATTTGAGTATGGGATGCCTATCACCAGCTCACAGGAGCAACATTCCATGAGAATAGTGTTTGGAAACCATTGAGGCAGCTCATGGCAAGGAAAACTTCCCCTCCTAGGCCCTCAATGAACTATTTGTTGATAAATAACTGGATCTATGTCTATTAGAATGAGAGTAATCCACTTGTTACTATTATTAGCTCATTCAACATTAGAGCTCAATTACTGGTTGAAGTTTATTCAAAGCAAAACATTGTCTAATGGCCTCCTTACTTGTTTGTCTTTGTAGGATCAAGCCTTTAATTTCAGAAAGTACTACGCAGGTTAGCCAAAATTGAACTTATGTATACATAAGGCACAGTGCACAAATTATGGCTTGTACCCGAACTCTAGATTTCAGAGTTATACAGTTAATTCTTTTTTAAACTTTGGGTTTTAAAATAATTACAGACTCTATACATTTAATTTTTAAATGGCTAGTGTTAATTCTCAGACAAGAGAAATTTGTCATGTTAGTTATTATTAACATTCATGGCTCAATATGTAAAGAATTTCTGAACTCGCAAAGCGCTTTTTAAAAATAGTACTGTGTCATTTTATCGTGAGACCAGTCCCAGGATTAAATAGGTATAACTATCTTCATATAGGCGAAGAAAGTGAGGTTCACCATAAGTACCAGTGACCCGCCCATGGTCACAGCTTGTAAGGGGCAGAGACAAGGCTGCAGACCACACCTTCTAGTTCCAGTGGCCCTGCATGGGGACACCTCAGAAGAATGGAGTAACTACTCTCCAGTTAGAATTAATATGCAACATCTATTTCTATTATTCTTTGCAAAGTTCAGCACCATCCCCCCCCCAAAAAAAAAGTTAGCTCGGCTAATTATTCAGATTTTTTAGCTGGGGTCCAAATGTTCAATTGAATGGGTGTGCGTGTTATTTGTGCCCCCACATTTTTAAAGGGAGGCGAAAGTCCAATAATGACCCAAGGGCTTGGCTTGGAAGCAAATTTCAATCAAAAACATCAATTTACTGCCTGAATTTGCCTTCATTTCAGTAACTGAATCTTTCTTGATTGACTCAGTAAAACCCACTTCAGATTTAAACACCAGGGTGGGAGGTGGGCTGGTCCAAGCCAGATGGCCTTGTCTTTGGTACCTCACCAAACAGAAGCCAGCTGCTTTTGCAACAGTGCACGTGAAGCCGCCATGGATACGCATACAATGTCCCTCCCCCATAGCTGTGCTCACCCTGGGGCTACTTTCACTTTGCAAGATTAGAGTAACCTTTCAGATCAAATATTAGGATCCCATGAAAAGCCGGCAGAAAATTAAGAATTGGAGGGGCGCCTGGGTGGCTCAGTTAAGCATCTGTCTGCCTTCAGCTCAGGTCATGATCCCAGGATCCTCGGATCGAGTCCTGCATCGGGCTCCTTGCTCATCAGGGAGTGTGCTTCTCCCTCTCTTGCTCCCCCTCGTTGTGCACTTACTCTCTCTGTCAAATAAATAAAACCTTTTTTAAGAAAGAAAAGAAAAGAAAAGAAAAGAAAGAAAGAAAGAAAGAAAGAAAGAAAGAAAGGGAAAGGAAAGAAGAAAGAAAGAAAGAAAAAGAAAGAAAGAAAGAAAGAAAGAAAGAAAGAAAGAAAAAGAAAGAAAGAAAAAGGAAGGAAGGAGGGAGGGAGGGAGGGANTTCTCCCTCTCTTGCTCCCCCTCGTTGTGCACTTACTCTCTCTGTCAAATAAATAAAACCTTTTTTAAGAAAAGAAAAGAAAAGAAAGAAAGAAAGAAAGAAAGAAAGAAAGAAAGAAAGAAAGAAAGGAAGGAAGGAAAGAAAAAGGAAGGAAGGAAGGAAGGAAGGAAGGAAGGAAGGAAGGAAGAAAGAAAGAAAGAAAGAAAGAAAGAAAGAAAGAAAGAAAGAAAGAAAGAAAATTAAGAATCGGACATATATTTTGATCTTAAAAAAAATACACCTGTGCCTTGCCTCTACTGTTCTTTACATGGGAGGCAAAGGGGAGCTCAAGACAGAAAATTCATCGTGAAGCTCTGGAAAACTCTTTGCTAATTAAGGAGCAGCAGGCTGTATTTTTCAAAGAGGACTGCAACTATATAACCCCACCCCATATATTCTTTGCCACACATGCCCTGTTTCCCCATCCCAACAAGGGCTAGGGTCTCTTTTTCCAGCCTCTAGAACTTAGGCGGGTGAGGCGACTGTTTTGAGTGACACAATATGGCAGGAGTGATGCTGTGCCCGTTCCAGTTGGAGCCCTCAACTTTCCGGCAGCCTCCACGTCCTGCCTCCCGGAGGCTAGCCGCCACTTAAGAAGTGTCTACCCTAAGACCATCCTGCCAGGAGAATATCATGTCACAGCAGAAGGCTCTGGAAGACACGATGCCACATGGGGAGAGAAGGAGCTCAAGAAGGAACAAGATAGCAAACATACGGATGAAGAAATCATTCTAGAAGTGGGTTACCCAGCCCCAGCTGCTGCCACATGGAGCAGAAACAAACCGCCCAGCAGAGCTCTTCCTAAATCCCTGACCTGGACAAAAATCAGGCACGAAACAAAACGGTTGTTTCAAGCCACCAGGTTTTCAGATGGTTTGCTTTACAGTAACAGAAAACTGGTACACTTTTTTTTTTTAATTAAAACATAAGGTAGCTCTCATTCGAGGCCCTGGTAATGGCTACATCATCTGTGGACTGCAAAGTGGGGGTTCTAGCCAGTAGCCCTCTCCAGTCCTACCCGGGGTAGGACGGCAGGCTGACCCCAAAGGGATGCTCTCTCTAGTCTTCCTCTAAGAGGGGGCCTTTATCATCCCCAGTAGGCCCCATAGAGACTAGAAGTGACCCCAAGCTCAGTTATCCCGATTTGAGACCTTAGTCCCTGGAGAGCTAAGGGCTTTAAGAGAAAGTGTGATCACCACAGCCAACCACGGTTCTCTTTCCTGCTGGGGATCTCACTGGGTTTGCCAACTCTACCTGGTCCCTCCTCCTTCTGTCCCCAAGCTGCAACCCCCAACTGCAGGGCCCATGTGCCCCTGCCAAGTGGGGCTGCCCGCTCCAGGGAAAGGTCTGTTGACTGGCACCCCAGGAAACTGCCCAACTCGGAACACAGCTCAGCCCTGGGCCGTCCAGGTTAATCCCTCAAGGGCAAGGGAGTCTGCTCCCTGTGGCCTTCCCCCCCATAGCCAGCAGTTGGGCTCATGCAGAACCCATTAAGATGATTTCTTCCTCCAAGGCCCTTCTTTGAGGACTGAATACTAATGAACTTACCCTACAAAGAAGGGGCCCCCTGCCCTCAGTGCTGGGCGGTGGGGACAGTGTGTGGGCTGTCCTCCCTGCCACCTCACTAGCCTGGGCTTTCATGTGGGAGTCAGTATTGATTACTGTTATTTTATGGGATGACTAAGGGCTCTCCATGCCAGGCAGGGGTGCCCTGGGAACAATCCTCATGGTCTGCACAAGTCTGATGCCCAAATCCATGGGACCCTAGCTGTCGGCGGTGGAAGCTGTTTTTGCCTCCTGAGACCAGGCAGGAAGTCGAACTGGCCTCAGGTTTACCATGTGTGCCTGTCCCGAGAAGCTATCAATCTGTCCATCCAATCCAGGGGATGTCTGGACATCCTTCTCCCATTCCTTCCCCTGAGAAGCTGGTGCATATCACCTGGACTTCAGAGCCAGAAAGATCTACATTCAAATGCAGCCTCTTCTGGTTCTTAGCTGTGTGACTTTGGGTAAGTTGCTAAATTTCTCTGGGTCTCTTTTTCCTTGCCTACAAAATGAAGGCAATGATAGCACCTTCTAGCAAACCCAGGAGAACTGAAGAAGATAAGGCCAAGAGCGCCGAAACTATGGCATGCGTTATTCTGGACGGTTCGTGAACAAATCTTTTGGAAAAAACTTTAATAGTTACAGATTTACCCTGATGTATTTAAGAAGAAAATAGGCTTTGTTAATACCACAATTTTACAGATAGAAGAGCTTAAGGCCAAGCCCTTCAGTGAGCGCATTTAAAGAAAAATAGTAAGTAACTACTGCTGGAAAGAATGCTTCGCAAATGCTGTAGAATCCACTATGTGGGGGCGCCTGGGTGGCGCAGTCGCAAAGTGTCTGCCTTTGGCTCAGGGCGTGATCCCGGCGTTCTGGGATCGAGCCCCACATCAGGCTCCTCTGGGAGCCTGCTTCTTCCTCTCCCACTCCCCCTGCTTGTGTTCCCTCTCTCTCTGGCTGTCTCTATCTCCATCAAACAAATATTTAAAAAAAAAAAAAAGAATCCACTATGTGTGCACATGGTAGGTGCGCACCCCAAGAGCACCCCAGTGCCTGGTAGGTGCTGGATGAATGTCTGTTTCCCTCTCCTGTGACCCTCCTGTCATAGCAGCCCTGAGGCTTGTGACAGAATCCACCTCTACCCTTGAACTTGGTTCCAGCCTCATTAGGGCTTGGCCAAGGCTTAGAAGTTGGGAGGCAGAGTCCCCGATGTGTCAGGGATTTCTCCCCTCACCAGGGTGACAAGGAAGAACAGTCGTCAGCTTTGCAGATCACAAATTCCCTTTAAGCGTCCCGTAAACAGCAGGGCTGGCCCACCTCAATAAAATTTTATTCAGGGCTTGCAATTCCCCACTCTTCTATGCCATATGGTGCCCTTTCTCCATGTGTTTTACTCCCCGCTGACAACTGATGAGTTTTAGATGCTGCGTAAGGGCAGGGTGAGAGCCAGGAGAGGCCACTCACTAGCATCGTCTATACATTTCGAGAGCAAAGACCTACCAATTACATAGGACGTCGGACAGCTCGCCTCCAAATGCCGGCCAACTCGAGATGAGTGAGGCTAGCTCAACTGAGAAGTCAGATCCCTGGACCACGCACCTTCAAGCTTCTGGGGCCCTGCAACCTTTGAGTTCACAAAAAACCAGAGCCCACTCTGAAATGTGCAGGGCCCAAGTCCATATTCCAAAAAAAGCCTGTTGTCAATTGTTCCCAAGAACTCATCCAACCAGACTCCCAACTTATACCTGCTGCTGTTCATCTGACCTGCAGTGACACCTGGGACTGGTTTTACTCTCCAGCCCAAACGGCTTTTCCTTCCTGAGGCACACAACGAGACGGGTGCGTGCCACCACGCCCTTACCCAGGCCATTCCCTGTGTGTGTGAACGCTCTTCCAGACCCTGCCTCTCTACCCAGAGAGCTTAAAGGCATCCTTCCATCTCAGCTCAGACACCACTCCCTCCGAGGAGCCCCCTCTGATTTCATAAGAGTTCATGCCCTGCTAGGCTGGGCTACCTCTCAACCTCGTTTGGCTGGTCATGTCCAACCATAACCTGCTTCCATGACTACATAAGTCTTTGTCCGTGAGCTCCATTTCCAAAGTTCCGTTCAAGGCAAGGAGCAAGGAAGTGAGAATAAATGAATACAGAAATCCCACAGCAACAGGATCCATGCACTTCACAAACATTCATTGAGCGCGTGCTGTATGTGAGGTGCTAAGGATACGGACTAAACAGGAAGTTAGGGCAACGTTCCCACCTTCGCTGGTTTACATTCTAGATACAAAGAGACAAAGTTATACTCAAATAAACAAGATCATTTCAGATCATGAGAAACGTTACGACAACAATTCAAAAAAAGGGTAATACAACAGAGCAGGGCTTGGCAAACTCAGCCAGTGGGTCAAATCTAGCTGGCCATCTGTGTCTATAAAATAAAGTGCTACTGAAACAATACCCACTTATTTCTGTGTGTCTATGAAGGCTTTTGCACAATAACAGCAGAGTTGAGTGTTGCCTCGGAGACATAAGGTCCTCAAGTCTAAGATATTTACTATCTGGTCTTTGACAGAAAGAGAGGGGGACTTCAGTAGGTGAACAGGAAAAGCCCCTCTAATAAGACAGACATTAGAGTGAAGACAAGAACGAGAAGAAGACATCGGCCATACAAATATCTGGAGGGAGGAGGTCCAGGCAGAAAGAACAGCAAGTGCAAAGGCCCCGAGACAAGACTGGGCTTGGTACAGTCTAGAGGCAGGCGGAAGGCTAGTGTGGCATAATGAGCTACAGACTGGTAGAAGACAAGACCGGGACAAGAGAAGGTGACGGCACCATCATCGCAGATGACAAAACCGAAAATGTGGACAACTTTGCTCACGACTTCTTTCCCACCAAGAACAAAGTCTCCTTGTCAGGGTACCCAGCTCCGCACCACTCCCCACCCCAACACTGCATTCAGCCTTGTTCTCACCGCTCAGGCAGGATGTTTCCAGAACAGCCGAACCGGCAGGCCTCTCACCCACACGACTATTTTTCTTTAAAAGACCCAAGGTTTCTTTTCCTATGTTCGTGTTTTGAAAGGAACTGCTAGTTCGTTCTAAAAATCACAGGTTTAATACACCAGTTATATATATTTCCTTTAAATACAGTAAATACACTTTTAAAAAATGTTCACCTGTCTACCACCTAAATCTCAATTTCACTTTGGGAAACAATCTGCTGGGGTTTCATTAATGCACCAGCTCTCCCTGCCGTGATGTTACGGAGGGAACTGCAGTATTCGGAGGGGACAGTGAAGTCACAGGGCAGCTTAGGGGACACGGCCCAAGCTCTGGAGTCCAGTACAGCTGAAAAGTGACCCCGTCCCTTACCAGCTGTATGCTCGTGACCAAGTCAACCCTTGAGAGCCTCAGACGTCTCATCCGCGAAGCAGAGCTGGGCCACGTGATTGTGTAGTATTAGGAGAGACGTGGCCTAAAACCTGATACCTTAGTAGATTCTCAATAAATGCCCACAGCCATGATGAGAAACGCAGAATTATTTACAGTTGGAACTAGGACCATCAAATGGCCTTTGGTCTCTGGAAAAGCACTAAAAGCCTCTCTCCTGGGGGATGGGGGTGTGGTCACTCATGTGTCTGAGCCTCTGAGCCATCCGCAGCCCCCTGTCCACTTATCACCCCATGGCTTTGGGGACCTATAGGTGGAGCGGTAGTTTTCCACTGGCTTTGCCAAAGTAGGTCTCCTTTCTCTTGCTTTCCTTTTATTTTTTTGTTTCCAAAAGACTCCTGATTAACAATCGTTCAGAGGGGAGGAGGAAAGAAATTACAGCAATGTTCCTTGTTCTGGTCCCTGCTGGGTTGGGAGGCTGCTATTTCAGACTCAATCAGCTGCCTGCAGGGTCACTGGATGAAATTCCTCCCCACAGGGATTAGGACGAAGTGGCCCCATTGGGAGGCTCCCACCGGTGACCTGTGGCCTGAAAACCCCAACTGCTCAGAAGTCCCCAGGGACTCAACCTAACGCAGGACGGGAGCCCAATTTCTTCAAGGAACACCCTCTTAGAAAAGCGGCATCTCTCGCCGCCTCTGCAGGGAAAAGTGCAACATACATCCTCCGAAGGCAATTACATTCAAGTTGTGAGGGATCAAACACCGTCCTTAACTGGAGGTAATCTGAACTTTGCTTTGAACCCCCTCTGCATGAGCAGACTTCCGTCTCTAATGCTTAATTCAGGAAATCATTAAAAGTGGTCTTTCTTCCCTGGGCACAAAGCAAGGTGAGAGGAAGCGGGCATGTCGGCAACATAATCACTGGGTCAGGCTAGCTCAGCCACGGGGGACGGGACGCCGTGCACACTGCTATCACCTTGCACGGAAGGCTCATCACCTGGGTCTTCTGATCTTGTCCCTGGCTTCCAGGGCTGGCGACACAAGTTGCCTGACCCAGTGCAAAACCAAGATGGGGGGGGTGGGTGCCTTGTTTAAAAGCGATTAAGAATTTCAAGATGGTGATAGCAGGGCATTAAAGCAAGCCCGGCACCCTCCTGAGCATGGGACCCAGTGCCCAGGGCACACGCTCACGAAGCCTGTCCTGCCTGTTTCCCTTCCTGGGCTGCCTCCCATGACTACTTTCCCTACGTTTTCCCCACCTGACCAGACCCTGTGATTTGACACAGGGAGGTTTTTTTTGTTTTGTTTTGTTTTTTTAAGTGTGTGTCTACACAAAGTCTTTACAAAGGAATCACAAATACGGCCTTACAGTTTCACAAACAATGAAATCCCCTCGGTAACAAAGAAGAAACTGACATAAAACAGCGCTCACCCAGAACGCTCTTCATCCCGGCTGGATGGTGGCTGAGAAATCAGGGGGGCTCAGAGCTTTCCAGTTTGTGGACGAGAAACCCAAAGCCTAAACCTCACTTCGTTTCTGTCACGTCATTCTAAGAGGAAGGATGCAAAGAAGTTCTGGGGCTGAATGGCACTTGTAACTTATTAAAAAAAAAATTATATAATACTGTATTGTATATCTAAAAGTTGCTGAAAGAGTAGATCCTGAAAATACTCAGAACAAGAAAAAAATTTTGTAACGATGTGTAGTAACAGATGTTAATTACATTTACTGTGATGATTTTGCAGTTTATACAAACACTGAATCATTATGCTGTATGCCTGAAATGAATATAGCGTTGATACGTCAATTACATCTCAATGAAAAGAAAATGTAGGATGGCCCAAAGTGTATAATAAGTGGAAAATGGAAAAAGGGAAATAAGAGAAAGCTAACAAGTTTTTTTAATAAATAAAAATAAGTAAATAATGTTAGTCATTAACAAATATGACAAGCAAATACAATAAAAATAAAGGAAAAATAAAACCTTCTCCAGAGCGGGGGACAGCGAACTCTTTCTGTCAAGGCCTCCTGAAGTAAACATTTTCAGCTCTGCAGGCCAGAAGGTAGCTGCCAGTCCCTGAACTCCACAGTGTGAGTGCCAAGAAGCCACAGACAACACGTACGTGGATGGATGTGTCTGTGTTCTAACAGAACTTTTTTTAAAAAAGTACAAACAGGCAGCTGGCCAGATCTGGTCCAACGGCCTTATTTCGGCTGACTCCAGACTTAGGGCAGTGCTTCCCAAACTTCTGTGTGCACGTGCACCACCTGGGAGTCTTGTTAAAATGAGATTCTGGTTCTAGAAGTCTGGGTTGAGGCCTGAGACTCCGCATTTCTTTTTTTTTTTTTTTTTAAGATTTTATTTATTTATTTATTTGAGAGAGAGAGAGAGCACAAGCAGGGGAGCAGCAGAGGGAGAGGGAGAGCGGGCTCCCCACTGAGCAGGGAGCCTGACGTGGGGCTCAATCCCAGGACCCGTGGATCATGACCTGAGCTGAAGGTAGATGCTTAACCAACTGAGTCACCCAGGCACCCCAAAACTCTGTATTTCTAACATGCTCCCAGATAATACTGAGGCTGTTGACCCAAGGACCACACTTTGACTAGCAAGGAGAAAATATCCAAAAAAGAAAAGAAGGGACACCTGCCAAAGCACCCAGAATTTAAGAAGTGCTTAGCAGAACACAGTATAGAAAAGTAATTTACTTTCTCATCACCAAGGAATAGAGTTATGTGACTTAAGTCCATCTTCCAAAGGAGAATACCATGTCATTGGCGATCGAGGATGGAGTTAACCATCATTATCAGAAAGCAAAATGCTACACAGTTTTTAAGCACTGCTGTGCATTTTCTGGCAGCAGTTAACAGCGACATAGACCAATCAATGCAGGTAAATGAATCCATTCGAAGGTAGGCCACGGATGGTAAATCACATTGTCCAATAAAGTTGCTAAATTAGCAACAGTGTGACACAGAACATTTTTTTTTTTTTTTATAAAAGCGAATCCTCTTTGGAATGAGATGGACTGCAGGGGAGAGTGGCCAACAAGGCTGGGGTGGGGGAGGGAGGAGGGAAGCAAGCGCCGGGGCTTCTGGGCTGGAAGCTCTGACCTATGCTTGGGAAGCTTATGTGGAAACTGGGGTTGAGGCTCTTCTGGAACGTTGTCAAGGTCCCAGTGAGGGCCTGTTTCCCACGGGCAGGTAGTCATTTTTGGATTTCACATGCAGTGGTTTCTAATAAACATCGTGGCCACCCAGTTCCGAGCAAGACCAAAAATGAATGGACCCACTCATTCACTGCTGGTGGGAGTGTGGAACAATGCAGCCGCTTTGGATAACAATTTGGCAACTCCTTAAAAAGTTAAATATAAATTTACCATATGACCCAGAAATTCCACTCCTGGGAATATACCCAAGAAAAATGGAAACACATGTCTACACACAGACTTGTACGTGAATGCTGATAGTGGCATTATTCACAACAGTCAAAGGGGGAAAGAACTCCAGGGTCCAGCAACCAGCGAACGACTCGACTGTGGTGTGTCCATACAGTGGAACACTACTCAGCAGTGTGCCCCAACATGGACAGACCTCCAAAACAGTATGCTAAGAAGCCAGATAACAACATTCTAGAAATGTCCAGAATGGGTAAACCTGTAGGGACAGGCAGTACATTAGCAGTTAGTTGGCTGGGACCCCAGGTGTGCACAGAGACTCTTACTAGGGTGACAACAATATTTTAAAAATTAGGTTAAGGTGATGGATGCACAGCTTGGTGAATTTACTAATAGTCACTGGACAGTACTCTTAAAACCTGTGAGTTTTATGGCATATAAACCCCACCTCAATAAAGTTTTTTAAAAAATTAAAGGTTTCCATGATGTCCTCTCCTGTTTCATGTTTCATCTTCCCTAGATCTCCAAACACATAGGCATCCCATAACTGCAACAGACCCAAAGACCTGATGTTTATTTCAGATGAGGCTCCAGCAAGGCCTCTGGCCCAGGCAGACACCCTGGAGACGGCACATCAGCTGACTCCTCAGAGGACGAAAATAAAACAGGCAAGAATCAGGTTCTTGATTTTTTTTACAGCCGGAGCTGATTTTGTCTGTGGTCAGAGCATCAACTGGGCATGGCAGGCAATGCCTGGGAAGACGCCTCCAATACCCACAGCCGTGCTCTCTGAGCCGACCCAGCCAACCAGATCTGCAAAGGCCTTGGCTCCAGGGGGTGTCGGGGCGGAGGACAATTATGGCAACGGCCTAATCCATCAGCTAGCTGTCCTGGAGAAAAAGACACGGGAAATCTGCCATGCTGAGAGCCAAATCCACTACCCTCCACAAATACACCCACGCCCGCCGACTCACACCTCCATCCGAGATGACATGTTTTCTGAAACACGCTGTCATCCTGAAAGTGACTCTTTGGGGTCACGTTCTAACATCAAAAGCAACTCTCAGATGCTTGGAAGAAAACAAAAGCTCTAACTGGCAATACAGCTTTGGCTTTCCTCCAAATCGTACCAAAAGAAAAAAAAAATCTCACGAGGGGCGCCTGGATGGCTTAGTCGACTTTGATTTCCTCTCAGGTCATGATCTTGGGGTCATGGAACTGAGATTCAAGTTGGGCTCCACGCTCAGCATGGAGTCTGCTTAGGATTCTTTCTCTGCCCCTCCCCCGTTCATGCTTCCCCCACCCCACTCTCTAAAATAAATAAATTAAAACCTTTTTAAAAATCCCAGGAAATTCTAAACTATTACAACATCTCCTCCTTTAGATAAACAGGACCATCCAAGTCACTTGCAGATGACAGGCATGAAAATCACAAAGCATGAGAAGGCAGGGTCAGTTGTCGTCGTCTAGAATGATCCGGTCCCTGCGGCAGCTTGCTTCCCTACATCACTTCATCACCCACAAACACACCCGATGGCGGCAGCTGGCTCAAAATCAAAGCCAGAACATGGGACTGGGAAGCGAGCCTCGAGCTGGCCCACCCGTGAGCCCGGCCACGACCTCGGTCATCTGGCTGCCAGGCTCAGGTAGCTGAGCTGACCACGGAGGAAGCCGCCCCGAGGAGGCGTTCGGGCTGGGAGAATGGAATTTGGGCTCAGCTAGTGATTTAGTACCATTCCCTTTGTAGCCCAGAAGGTATTTGGATCAGGAACACTAGCTTCACAGCCAGAAGACCGATAATCTCTTTCTCCCTTTTCACTGAAAAAGAAAATATCTAAGATACTGGAGAATACACTAAAATCCTTAACTCCATTTTTTTTTCATTCTTTCTTTTTTTTTCCCCCCTCTCCTTTCCTAGTGGCAAGGCTGGATAAGCTTATTAAGTGCAGGCAAACTACATCTTAGCTCTGATCCTTTCGAGAAATCCATTTGGTGCCTTTAACATTTCATTTGGCAGATTGAATTTCGGACATGTATTTATGGGGCTGGGTTTGCCCTTAACAGAGTATTGCATAAATCCCATTACAGTATCCACTTTAGCGTGTTTGGGGTTTTCTAAGCCAGGGCTTTATTTAAGTGGACAGCCCCAGAATGACCTGCTCTGGCTTAGAAACTCTCTCTTGTCCCTGTGGAACCAACCTTTGCAGATTGCCTCCATCATTATCAATGTCAAGTGATGTTTTCGGAAAAGACCTTCGGGCACAGCCTGGAACGCGGCATGCCCTAGCTTCAGAGAAATCGGTGACAGGGTATCATCACCCTCCAGTGGACTATGGGGTTCCCTTCCAGGGACCACCTCAGCCTACATTCCTTTTTTTTCTAGCAATAGAGAAGGAAGCTTTGTTAATGATAAAATGGTTTTCTGTATTTCCTTTTCAAGATTTATTTATTTATTTAGAGAGAGAGTGTGTGTGCACATGGGGGGGGAGGGGCAAAGGGAGAGGGCTCCAGGCAGACTCCCCGCTCAGTGGGGCGGGACTCAATCCCAATACCCTGAGATCACGACTTGAGTCGAAACCAAGAGGCGGTCACTCAACCAACTGTGCCACCCAGGCACCCCGCTTTTCTGTATTTCTTAAGTTTCCAACAAGGAAAATGTATTACTTGTACTTTCTGGAGGGAAAAAAAATTATCAACACTAGTCAGCTGGAAGACAAAATGAGGAAGCACGAGATCTGCTTTAGGAATCCTAGGTAAGCCACCTGCTCCCTTTACCATCAGCTTAACCACTGAACACAAGAGGAGCAACCCCGCCACAGGTGTGGTCAGGAGCGTGACTGGTGGGACGGGGGAGACGGCGCCTCGCACAGAGGGGCTCAGGGCTGCCTGGCCCCTGCATTCACAGCACATGTCTTTGTTATTCGTCCCTCGGTCTCTCCTGGTGGGGCGGGCCGGGCGGTTGACAACAGAGGCAGCAAGGTGCACGCCTCTCGGATGCCTTCTGCGTCAGCAGCCCCCTCCACACGGGCGAGGCAGGGGCTACAGAGGACTGAAGTGGCAGGGGGCGGGGGTTAGGGACACTATCTGTCCCCTAGGGACCTGTCCTGGAAGTGCATACGGAGCTCTGCGGTCACCGACTTGTCACATAACCTGGCTCGAGAGCAGAAACGCAAGGAAGGTGGCCGGCAGGGAGTCGACCTCAGAAGCCCCCGTGAAGCTGGCTTCTAGGGCAGGGTCCCCCGGGAATGTGTTGATGCCGGGCTGAGTCACTGTGGGCCACCAAGGGACCTGCACGCAAGTTTTTAGAGAGGGAGCATGTGCCGCCATAAATGAAGAAGTGCTCACCATGAGCGGCCGAGGGGCTATTTCAGGCTCCCGCTCTGTCTGAAGGCGGCCGTGGGTTTGGTTCCATCTAAGTCTGGCCTCAGAGCTTGTGGAGGTAAACTCTTCTTCGTGAGAAAAAAGTCCTGGGCGACTTCATTGATTCATTCGGCCCAGATTCACGGAGTTTCTGCTATGTACCAGGCTCCACGCTAGGGGCTGGCTTCCTATGGGGAGCTGCACAGAGCAGGCCTTGCCCCCCGCAGGCTGTAGTCTGGGGATGGGCACCGAGAGCGGACGTGGGGCTGGAGGACAGCGGGGGTCAATGCTCAGTGACACAGTCGAGAAAGCACGGCCCCCGCGGACAGGACCCATGGGGGTCCAAAGGGAATCCGGAGTACTAAAACCCAGTACGCCCTCTCTCCAGGGCTTAATCTTCCAAAGAGTCTCTCATTGACTTTGTTTTCTTCCTGTCCCACTTGCCTGTGAGCAGCTGGGGACAGAAGTCATGCGCGACTCCATGATCTCCATGTACCACAGGAGGCATGAAATATGCAGGACTTCATCCACCTCCAGCTAAAGGTGGGTAGCTATTAATGTCCCCACCGCAGAGATGAAGAAATAGAGGCTCAGAGGGGGAAGCGACTTGCCCAGGGGCACACAGACCGGAAGAAGTGGAGGGACTGAACCAAGGCTGTTTGGCTCCAGCGTCCGCACGAGCAACCAAGATGCCACGTTGCCTTTGAGGGAAGTTTGCTGTGGCTCTGAGGTTGACATCACCAGCTTCTAAAAGCGGTAATCGGCGCACAGTAGGGGATCAGTCAGTGTCTGCTAAATTGAATTCGATCATCTTATTTAAAGCTACCACAATCACACTTGGCTTTTTAAGCTCTGGGCTGGGAACAAGGTCATTCTATAAAAATGGAAAGCAGAAATTTACCCTGAGGAATTTCTTGGGAGTGAGACGTAGGGAACCAGAAAGGAATCTATTCAAATGACCACAGTGCGAAGACGTGGCCTCGGTACATGATGACTTAAATGAGATGTGCTGAAGAATTATGTAACAGCTCAGACACCCGGTTTCAGCCTCGGCCGGCACGTTGCTCTTTGTAAAATCTCTAAGTTCATGATTTAGAAGAGTAGGTTTTTACATAACTGCTTGGGTCATGCAGGGAAATGAAGGCATATTCCATTCGCTTTCTCACACGTGCGCTTCCCACAGAGAACAGTTTGGAAGGCTGTCTGAATGAAACGGCTGATAATAATACAGCAGGAATAATGACTGACCTCCTGTGTGCTTCCTGGGTGCTAAATGACCCACCTGAGTTATCTCACTGGATCCTCACAAGACCCTTTGGTGGCACGCCAATTCTCAGGGTCCTATTTTACAGACAGGAAAACTGAGGGAAGCCAGGCTCTGAACGCAGGCGTGGGACTGAGTACCCTTAGTCCTTCGATCATATTTGCAACACGCTGCTGTAAAGAACACTGAAGATGATGGGCAGGGGAAAAAAGAAATGCTTGCCTAAACCCTGACATCTCAGACAGGAAGGCAAGAAGTCTGGGACCATCTGGGCCCATGTCGGGTACAAGCTGCCTCCTTCCCACTTTAATGGCATTCCCTGGGGCGAAACTCCCACATGTGGCCACACACACGCACTCTTCAAACTCAGCATCCTCTGCCTCCAATCATATTCGGCTCTGCTGAAATCAAAAAGGCATTTGGGGACAAGTGATCTTTATCTGCACAATAACGTGTGTTGGGGCCACTCCAGGAAATGGTCCCGCATGGAGCCAACAGGCACAATATCACCCACAACTGCTTGGTATGCACTCGTGTCCACATGCAAACACTAGGAATTATATCTTTTCTCTCTTTTTTAAAGATTTTATTTATTTGAGAGAGTGAGAGAGACCACAAGCAGCAGGGAGGAGCAGAGGGAAAGGGAGAAGCAGGCTCCCCTGCCCAGCAGGGAGCCCTATGTGGGGCTCGATCCCAGGACCTTGAGATCATGACCTGAGCCAAAGGCAGACGCTTAACTGACTGAGCCACCCAGGCACCCTGGAATTATATCTTTCTTCAGAGTGTCACCTGGGTCAAAATCGCCAGGTGCAATGAGACTGACAACCTACTTTTCATGGAGCAGTTATTTAGATAAAAAGAGGAGAGGGAAAAAGGAATCATATTCCTCTCTTCAAAGTATTGCTCTCCAAGCGCCACTTATAGAAATTTGTCCTTGGGGGTGGGGGGACCTTTCAGAGTGTGCAGGAATATTAACCTGGCCAGTTTCTAAAACCCAGTGAAATTCACTTTCCTGGACTCCAGCATCATCTCCCCGGCACCAAATCCCACTCCATAGTACTTGCAGCAACGAGGCTGAGTACTGGTTGTGCTGCGTGCAGCCAGTCATTTTGGACAGGACCATTCACACTCTTGTGCAAATCCTTTCCCTTTCAGGGTGAGCTGGATTTAGTGAGTCACGTCTAACAATGAACAGAATGCAGCAGGAGTGATGGTATTTCAGGCCCAGCTCCCATCTTAGGTGCTCCCTTCCCCCAAGCACTCGCTTCCTCAGATCACTGGCTCTGGGGGAATCCGCCTGCCATGTTGTGAGATGCCCTGTGGTGGGGAACTAAAAAGGCCTCCAGCTCACGGCCAAGAAGGAACTGAGGCCCTCCGGCCGATGGGGTGTGAGAAACTGAAGCCTGCTAACAACCACGTGAGTGGGCTTGGAAGCGGATCTTGCCTCCGAGGACCCTTCAGATGAGACCACAGCTCCAGCCATCAATCAAATGCAGAATCGACTGCTAACTTTTATATTTTCCGATTAAAGTAACACACACTCATGGAGAAAAATTTAGAAAATAAAGTTCAAGAGGGACCTTGAGCCAGAACGCTCAAAAACACTTTTCCTAGAGAATTCACCCACGGAAACTGTGAGATAAATGTCTATTATTTTAAGCCACCAAGTTTTAGCATCATTTTTGTTACGCAGCAATAGGTAATTAATGAACAGTTCCACACACAACTGACTTGAATACCATTAAAAATACAAATCCCATGTTGTGGGAAACATGGGTCTAAAACTATAGATAGTAAATTTCTTTGTACTTCATTTTTTTTTAAAGATTTTATTTATTTATTTGACAGAGATAGAGACAGCCAGCGAGAGAGGGAACACAAGCAGGGGGAGTGGGAGAGGAAGAAGCAGGCTCATAGCGGAGGAGCCTGATGTGGGGCTCGATCCCGGAATGCCAGGATCACGCCCTGAGCCGAAGGCAGACGCTTAACGACTGCGCCACCCAGGCGCCCCTCTTTGTACTTCATTAAGACCAAGGTAGGTGAGGGGCGCCTGGATGGCTCCACTGGTTAAGCGTCTGCCTTCAGCTCAGGTCACGATCCCGGGGTCCTGGGATCAAGTCCTGCAATGGGCTCCTTGCTCAGCCAGGAGTCTGCTTCTCCCTCTTCTCTCCCCCACCAAATAAATAAAATCTTAAAACAAAAACAAAAACAAAAACCCCACCAAGGTAGGTGAGAAGACATTTGGAGATTCTAGAGCCAAAGCCAGGTCAACAATCTGAAGGCGTCAGATGAATCCGTCCTTACTCCGTGAAGACAGAAATGAGCCGACTCTGCTACTGGCCCAGTTAATAGAAAGGGACAAAGAACAAAAACTCTCCTGAGAACAATTTTCAACATGGAAACACAAACTGCCATCAAATGTCTATTTCATCACCCCGTGGACATGTGCTCCCTCCCACGAGTATGCAATAAATTGTAAATATCAGAATGGCGTCTCAAAGCGGACCCACATCCCTATCTAGTAGTAGTTGGCACAACCGTATTCTGTCAGTTATTTGTACCCATTCTTTGATTTTAGTTACGGGGAAGAGCAGCCAGGTGACAGGCCACACAGAGACACTGGACCTGCGTTCTGGTCCCCCTGCTGCCTGTCGCTCGCTGTGCGGCCGTGGGGAAAGACAGACAGAATCTTATTTCCTCATCTGCAGAGTACGAATGGTAAGATCCACCTCATCGTGTCATTGTAAGGGTTCCAGGCATTTATATTTGAAAATGTTGGCACGGTCTCTAGCCCATGGTTGGCCAAGAGAATACACACTTCCTTCTGTAACCTCCTCCTGGGCTCTCTGCTATGATCTGTGATAAGCCAGGCTGGACATTCCCGATGGGTGTGGGCCCCACAGTGTAGGGTCAAAGGAGTCAGCGTCACATAGGAATTTAAAGCAGAGGCTACTGATGGTGAAAAGCCAAGTTCCCACACTTACTAATGGTGTGGCTGTAAGCACTTTGCCCTCATCTGGAAAATGGGGATAACACCACGCCTGCCTCTGTTCTGATGACTGAATGAGCTAACGTGGTCAGAGACCCAGCAGAGCACCAGGCACACAGTAAGCATTAAATAAATGTTAGATATTTTGTTACAATTATTATTTATTAGGTTAGTCTATCATTACTTAACTCACAATCAGTTACATAAAGGTCTAGGGGGAAAACCCAGCTCATGGAAATGTTTTGTTTGGTTCACACAGGGTGTTACTTAAAAAAAAATAATAAATTTGAATTAGTTGCCAATATCTATCCCAGATGACCCAGAAAAATTCAAGTTTCTGGATTCTTGTGAAACCTGAAAAAGCAGATAATCCTGGGCCTGATTTTCTCATAGCCAACAGGCAGCTGAAGCCAAGGAGCCACTGTCCACTTAAGGCAGAGCCTTCGTTCTTCCTCACCACAGTCCTCACTGCTCCCTATTACCCTACACCGGTCCTGTAGAACATACTTACCCACCTGCCTGGCCTTAAGGGCATCTGGGTTTTTGACACTTGCTTTAACTTCTTAAAACACTTGCCTCCATTTGAAATCCTAAGGCCTTTTTTTTTTTTAATATCAAGTACTCTAAGTAGCAATGGCAAGAATAGATAATGAATAAGATTAAGTCTTCCCTAAGGAAATCCACAGCAAGAGTAAGTGGCAGATAATGGCTGAGGATAAAGATAGAGTCAGATCAAAAAAAGGATAAAGATCCAGCTCTCTGAAATAACCCTCCACACATGACTCAAAGACGAGCTGCCAGAGCTTAAATTCAAAGTTGTTGCCCTCCCTTGCTCTTGTGATGGTTAATTTTATACATCCATTTGAATGGGCCACAGGGTGCCCAGACATTTGGGCAAATATTTTTCTGGGTATGTCTTTGAGAGTGTTTCTGTATGAGATTTGAATTGGTAGGCAAAGTAAAGCAAATTGCCCTCCCTAACGTGGTGGGCCTCATCCAATCAGTTGAAGTCGACTAAACCAAACAGCCTGGCCCTCCTGCAAGTAAGGGGGAATTCCTCCTGCTTGACAATCTTCACACTGGGACACTGGCCTTCTCCTGACCTCAGATGCAAACTGAAACACTGGCTCTTCCTGGTTCTTGAGACTGCTGGCCTTTGAATTAGAACTTAAACCATCTGCTCTCCTGGTTCTCAGTCCTTCGAACTTGGACTGGAACTACACTATCAGCTCTCGGGGTCTCCAGCTTGCTGACTGCACACCTGGGGACTTCTCAGCCTCCGTAATAGCACGAGCAAATTCCTTACAGTAAGTCTCTATCTATGCATCCTATTGGTTCCATTTCTCTAGAGAAACCTAATATGCACCCTCCTCCCCCACGAAAGGCTGTTCGCAAATTGATGGTACAGAACTTCCAACTGACGGCAGAGCTGCATCAAAGCACCACACAGAGCCCCATCTCTTCCTGCAAACTGCCGTGTAAGCTGAGGAGACTCAACTGCATGGAGGTTCATCGGCCCTTAGATCCTGAAGGTCCCACAGCTCTGGATTTTCAGTGAGCTTGGTGGGTTCTCCTGCTTTGATGGAAGGAGCAGAAACCACCCCAGGGGATGCTGGGAACAAGTGGAAGCACCCTCCCATAAGCCTTTGCAGCTCTCTTCCCAAGTCCCCCATGTACCCCAAGTCCAGCTGTCTGCATCCTTAGTGTCTCCAAGGAGAGAAGAAAACAAGACCACCTCGTTCCCACTAAAACAGCAATTTCATGGGTTAACCCTCTTCCAGAAGTAAACGGAGAGTGGACTTTGGGGAGATTTGCATCTTCTTCTTCAAACGTTCATCTTTGTTTTCTAAATCTTTCCTCAACGAACACGTGTTGCTTTAATCGGCAAAGATAATAGAAGTTTTCCACTCATTCTGCATCCGTTCCACAGCGGGCAGTGTAGCTCAGTATTTAGAGACTGGGGCCACCGGAGCCAGACTGCCTGGGAGCAAATCCTGACTCTGCCCTGTGACCTCAAGCAAAGATCTTAAACCCCTTCATAGAAGGGGGGTGAAAACAGCAGGCACCTCATAGGGTTGCAAGGACTAAAATTCAAGCTAAGGGCTTAAAATGTGCTTGGCAAATGCTCCTTAAGTGCTTACTAGCACTATCATTGTTGTGGCTTTAAAGTACTTATATATTTCCTATATTTATGTATGTATTATATTTATATAACATAAATACATATATTATTGTATTTATTGAGTGCCTACTGTAGGACAGGCATTCAAAATATAGTGACACTCAAAATTAACCCCCTGATCCCATGGGTCTTACCCTAAATGGACAGTAAGGCATTATACACACACACACACACACACACTCTCTCTCTCTCTCTCACTCCAAGCCATTACCAAAGGTGATGGTGGTAATTTCCACAAAAGCAGGTATTAATAAGAGGCCATCTTGGCTGGGAAGGGATGTGAGGACTAACTCTGATCCTCAGCACGGCACTTAGCACCCAGAAGATGCTCACAAAACAGCAGGTGAATTGGAGCTGATTGGGCTGACTTCAATCAGTGGCAGAAAGATCTTCAAGAGCTGGGGCTGCAGACCCATCCCTCACCTAAGGAGGACCCCCCTCTCCCCAGCCCGTATCACCACTGTCTTCCCTGCCGCCATCCCTCGAGGGGATGACCTCAGAAGAAAGACCCTAACTGGTCTCCCCAACTCCATCCTCACCTTCTTTCAGGGCTCCCCCTAACACCTAGTCCCCAGACGGATCGTGAAAATAACTTTTTGCTCTGAAATAATCTCAGACTTGCAGGAAAGTTGCAAAGATGGTGGAGACGGTGGCTGCGTGCCCTTCGCCCAGCTTCCTCTAACGTCCATGCCCTGCCTCGCCGTGGCTCATCTGGCCAAACGAAGACGTCGACATTGGCTGAGACACTAAACTGCAGGCTTTCTTTGAGTTTCACCAGTTTTTCCACTAACGACCTCTGCTGTTCCAGGATTCAATCCAGAAAACCACGCTGCGTTTGTCATCATCTCTAGAGTAGGGGGGTTGTTTTAAAAGCTCAACGCTGATCATTTCCCTCCCTTAAGCTCCACAGGGATTTCCCATGCGTTTTGGATAAAGTCTGAACTCCGGGCGTGAGTTTCCAAGCTCCACGCAACTGAGCCCCCCCGCCCCTTCCCTTCCCTCACATCTCAGCCACGCTCCCCTCCCTCCGTGTGCCCCACACACGGGCCTTCGGTCCCTTCTTGAAATGCCAAAACTTGGTCCACTCTCTCACCTGCTGTGCCCTCTGCCTGGAAAGCTGTTTCCTCACAGGGTCTCCTAGTTGGTTCCTCCTCAAGTTCAGGTGTGGGCACGTGCCACCTCCTCCGAGAAGCCCCCTCATCATCCCAGCGGAGCCAGCCCCACCCCATGGCAGTGGCCCTCCAGCACCTACATCCCTTCCGCTTTCATGAGCGCATGCACTGCTCCATGAACCGATCCTATTCATACACTGACAACTGATGGCCTCGCCTCCTCTGTGACACAATGCAGACCCCTCGCTGTCTTGCTCATCATTTCACTTCAAGTCCCTAGGACACTACATGGCGCACAGTAGACGCTCCGAAAATATTTCTGAAACCAAGAGCAGAAGGAATGACTAGATGAGAAGGGTACCTGTGTTCAGATGTTCACAGATGTATCCCAAGAATCTAGAACTGTGCCTGCATAGAGTGGGTACTCAAGAATTACCTCTTGAATGAAATACTGGTCAGTGATTTGGCCCAAGAACCTAGCACAGTGCCTGGCCCACAGCAGGTGCCTAAGAAATGATTGTCGGGTGAATGGTACTTGAAGGCACCTTGTCCAATTTCAAAGAAAGAGGTGACCACACGAAGGGGAGTCAGCTGGAGGCCACGTTCCCACCCAGAGATCTCTCTCAAGAGGTTGCCAGCAAGGAAAGCTGGGAGCCTTCCCAACAGCTGCGCGGACATCTGTTTGGAAAGTGCATCAGGCCCGCGTGAGGCTGTGCTGAGGTGGCAGTGGCCACCAGGCCGACACAGGACTCTGCGGAGAGGCGCCCCGGGGCTGGTTCGGGAAGTCGCACCCAGCACGGATGCCCCTCAGCGGCCCGGGGGATGCAAAGTTGCTGCCGAAAAGGCAGCTGATTAATAGCCTCCGAGGGTCTATTGTCTGAATCCTGTCACCAGAGGAGAAACAGCTGTTTACAGTTTGTTTATTCGTCTCCCTTTGGAGCCTTTTCGGAGAAAACACAAACGCTTGTTCTCCGGGGCACAATTCGGCAGCTGAAGGGAACGAAGAAAACGGTGTTTATTCTTAACAGGATAAAGAGAGGGGACTCTTAGGAAGTTTGGACACTAGTGGGAAGATGGCTCTCTGGGAGATGCCAAACCTCATGGCGGTCTTGTACAATGTCAGCCTCCCGAGGAATGCCTGAGAGTCTGATCCAACTCCCAACTGAAAATGTAGGTAGGTGAGTACCCACAGATAAACCTGGAATAGCTCAAAAACTTGGAAGTGAGAGAGGAAAGTGACCACCTGTTATTAAATACAGTTGACATCCTATACGAGGCCACATGTACAGTTGTGCAGGTTGGGCACTGCACATAGTTCCCAGTGAGGGAGAAATCTAGCCATGCACCATAGTCCAGGACTATTCTCTTCAGAGGAAGCAACACCTCTCATATGCATAAACACTGTTTTCTGGCCAAGCCATGCCTCTACCTAGAGTGGTGGACACTTTCCTCTAACACACAAAGGCACCATGTAGGAGCCTAAAAACAGATAGCGTCCACCAGACCAGGCTGAAAACCCACAAGAAGGATCAAGGCCTTCCTTCCTTTCCCACCATGGACGTCTGGTTCCCATTATCTTTTCTCCTTCTTTCATCGGATTCATCCATCACCTTCCTGACAAGAAGGCTGAAAAGCACGAATTCACTATCTATTCAAGCTCCGCATAAGGTTTAGCTATAGAGGTAAGCAAGGCCCTCTCATAGGTCTGATGAGAGAGAGAATGTGCCAGAAACCTTCTGCTAGGTTTGTGGGAAACTGACTATGAGCTAGGGGCCCCTGATTCCCTCAGGGATGAAATATGGGGAAGGAGTCCATGTTTTCTTCAGAAACACGGGGTCAGGGCCACAGGGGGGCCACGGGCAGACTGGGGTAAGGGACAGGGAGAAAGGAAAACCAAAGGCAGAAAGAGCTCTGGTCAAGGTCAGCATTGCACCCATAAGTTCAAACACACCCCAGAAAGTAGCCCCACTTCTGGTCCCTGCTCCAGACAGAGGCCACAGTGGCTAGTATGCTTCCTGGGCCAGCACTTTCATAGCCACCATACTTCCTGGATGGTGAGCAGGGACCACTCCCGGAGCATCTATGTCACGATGCTGACGATAACAGGTCACAGGCCTCACGCGGGGCGGGGGGGGGGGCGTCTCCCCGCTGTGTCCAGGAAGGCCCCCAGGTGAAGGCAGCATTGAGAAGGACAGGCCCTGACACACAGCTCCAAGCTCCTCTCCATTCCCTGTTCTTCGAGGGTGCCTCATGCCCACACCTGAGTGCTCTGCTCCTCGGATGGGGCACCTGGATAGAGCACAGCTACGTGTCCACACGCACATGGCTCTCCACACGCGGCATCCCTTAGAGCTGCACCTCCAAGTCACCCACAACCCGGCAGGGCAGGTTTGCCCTCTTAGAGCACTGACCACTTTCTACTCCTCTTGTCTACATCAGGGGTCGGCACACTAGGACCCATGAACTCCATCTGCTCCCCTGCCTGCTTTTGTCAATAAAGTTTTATTGGAACACAGATAGGGCCATCTGTTTACAGACCATCCCTGGCTGCTTTCAAACTTTAAGGACAGAGTTGAGTCGTAGCCACAGGGACAAAATGGCTCGTGCAGCACAATACATTCACTGGCTGGTCCTTTCCAGAAAATGTTTGCTGATCCCTGCTCTAGAAACATTTGTTCATGTATTTATTAAAACATTTATTATTGATTATCTGCCTCCCCCCCACTCTAGAACGTTAACACCACAAGGCTGGGGCCACTGTTTTGTTCACAGGTTTCCAGCTCTTAGTACGTGGCAGGTGCGAGGCACTCGGTAAGTACTTCCTGAATGGATGAATGAATGGTCATCACTGTTTGCGCTGCTCAGTGTGGGAGGTGACATTATCACCCCATCTGGCACGTGAGGAAGAGGGGCTCCAAAGGGGCCAGTGGTGTTGAGCAGAGTTTCACGGCTGCTCTGTAATGGCATTAGGAAATGAACCCAGGCCTTTCCACTGAAGGGGGTAGACCCCTCTTCAAACCAGCGGGGTGGCTTCTGGAACCACACTGAATCTCTTCTGCCTGCCTGCCCTTATCTGTGCATCCGTTCTCGTCCTGCCTTCCTCACAGGGCTGGGAAGGGGACTGGAGGAGATCAAAGCAGCAGCTTTTTAAAATCTGGGCTTATATTTATTTTTATGTTTAAAAATGTGTGGGGTTTTTTGTTTTGTTTTGTCTTTTAGAGAGAGAGAAAGAGTGCACGCTAATGGGGAGGGGGTGGGCAGAGGGAGAGAGAGAATCTCAAATAGGCTCCACGCCCAGCAGAGCGCCTGATGCAGGGCTCCATTCCATGACCCCGAGATCAAGACCTGAACCAAAATCAAGAACTGACTGAGCCACCCAGGTGCCCCTAAAAACAAATTTATTTTAATTGTTACAATAACCATGTGAAGTAGGGACCACTGTCATCCCCATTTTATAGATGGAATGTTAAGGCAGAAAGAGATAATACGACTGGTCCAAGCTCATACAAACAGTAAGGGATTCCAGGATTCAAGCCCTCGGTTTCTAATGACTGGGCAATGCTGCGAGCTACACAGGCCCCAAAATGTCCAGTTCAGAAAGCACAGTGCTCCTCCCACACTTGCTCCTGGTTCTTCAGCTGGTCAGGAGGGACAGAGGTGGGAGAGGGCCCTGGAGTCTGCATTCCCACGTAGCCCTTCTAAAGACCCAGGGAATTGCTCGGAATTTGAGATGCTTGGAAGAGAGGCTCAATCAACCCTCAATGGGGAACAGCCCAATGAAAACGGAGGCCAACCCTCCCCAGCCACCCCTCAGGCAGTCCCTCCGCGGGCCCCTCCACAGCCCATGCCTCCTCCAAGTCCAAGGGCCATGGCCAACGTCACTGGGCAAACAAGTAGGAGCCTCAGAATGTCCCCTGGCCTCAAAGGACAAGGGAGTCCTCGCGCTTGCCTACTCCCTCCCTGGGTGAGCCTGCAGATTGGAATCTCTGAAAATGGTTTCCACAACTCAGTTAGCAGCAATCAATTATTCACGACCTCGCTTCCCACAAACTCATAGACTGTCACTGTTAGCAAGATAATTTCTGGACTCTGCCCAACAGCCCTGCTCTAAGCTGTCAGGCAGCCCACTGTTTATTTCCTCCCTTCCCCAAAGACCCCCAGAGCCTGCCAACCGCTACCCACTTCAACCCTGGGCAGAGAGATGGGGTGGGGAAGGCCCCTAGGTGCCCAGAGCCCGGAAGGGTCCCTACAGCTAGGGGCTGCGTGACTCACTTCGGGCTCTTGGGGCAGAATGTCTGACCTCAGTTTAATCCAACTGGAAAACAGGGCTCAGGAATTCCAGACCCCGTGCCAGACTCTGGGATGAATCCCACGTTATTTTATAAAATGCTTCAAGCTCTGAAAACATTGTGTTCTCTAGAAAGTGTGACTTGTGAGGGTCTCCCAGACACGCTGTCACCCTGTCAAGTTCATGGTCAAGAACGTTTGCTACTTAGCAAGGGTTTACGAGCCATTTTGACCACCATCAACATTTTTTTTTTCTCCAAAACACTTGAGGCTATCTTTAGGAATACGTTCTCATATCTCAGGGAGAAGAAGGATGCTGCTACCTGACACCCCTGGAAAAGACTTTCAGGTTCTGATGTCAGACCCACGAGGGGTCGAGCACTAGCTCTGCCGGTTAAACAGGAATGGTTTCCTGCAAGCCACCTCTGCTCTCTCTCAGCCTCAGCTTCCATGTCTGGAAAATGGGAGAGCAACAGTACTTGCCCCTCCCCCAGGGCTGCGGTAAGGATGACGTAAAACGGCGCCTGTAAAAACTCTCAGTGCCTGGCTGGCTATATCACAGACACTGCGACCTCTTTACTCATTTCCAAGACCCTTTGGCTTGCCAGAGGCAGCACGGATTTCCGAAGTCTGGGGGCAATGGGGTGTGTGAGAAAACATTAAGGGAAATGTACACACCAATTGGTAAAATTCATCCTGGGTCTTAGAAATACTATTTACTAAATAGGAGAAATATGCAGCTAAAAATGAGGTCAATTATGATTATTGTTACAATCCCTACCTTAATTTTCGGTGAGAAAGTGGGTACGAAGAGGTCATGTGACGGACTTAATAGCCTTCGCAGCTGACTGGGAACCGGATCCTGTCCACTACAACCCCAAAGAGAGGGAGGAAGGAGAACCAGACAGCCCCACCTTCCAGCTCCCCCACCACCCCCTCCTCCCTTCTTCCTCTTTCTCCTCCTCTTCCTACAAAGATTAAAAGTAATAACACTAGCAAGCACTTTATGGTGCTTGATATGTGCCCAGGTCCTGTGCTAAATGAACTACGTGTATCACTCACTTATTTCTCCCAGTGACCCCCTGAGGTAGACACCATTACCCCCTTGTCTTACAGATGAAGAAACTGAGGCACAGCAACTTCGTCCAACTTGCCTCAGCTCACACAGGCTGGTAAGTGACAGAACCAGGATCCAAACTGAGTCAGCCCGGGAGCAGAATCCAACTACTGGGATGCCTGGGTGGCTCAGGTGGTTGACCATCTGACTCTTGATTTCGGCGCAGGTCATGACCTCAGGGTTGTGGGATCCAGCCCCGCATCCGTGCTCCGTGCCAAGTCTGTTTGAGATTTTACCCCCTTCCTTTCCCCCCACCCCACTCCTTCCCCTGCTCCCTCGCTCTCTAAAATAAGTAATTTCTTTAAAATAAATAAATAAAGGAATCCACCTGCTTACCTAGTCCATTGTACCATGCCCCCAACTGAGACAAACAGGGACTTGAAGGGAAGGGAAGGGGAGGGGAACCGCGTACAGATGCTATGCCGTGTCCCCGCTCACACACACACCCAGAGAAGGGTTCCTCTGAGCCCAGAGAGTACATCTCCTCCCCCTAGGATGAGGCCACGCGGATGAAGCCACGCGGATGAGGCCATGCTGGTGCCTCTCCTGCGTGCTCCCTGGCCGCATCTGTGCGGGGCTGGCGAGCACGCGGAGGCGGAGAGAACAGTCTGCAGCCCCAGCCTGGGTAAATGTTCCGACAGTAACAGTCGACCTCTCACCTGCCCTGTCTGTGGGCGTGGAGGACAGCAGAGCCTGAAGAGGTCAGGAGGAGACTGGAGGCCTGCCAGGCCTGGGACAGCTGAGGCCTCCCCCACAAGCAGGAGGGTAGGGACAGGGCCAGAAGCTCGGAGAAAGGCCCCTCCTCTGGTCCACCTTGTTCGGGCCAACCAGCAATCACTTTAAAAAGGACTGCGCATTAGGTAACATGGGGTGGTTAGGAGCATGCGTCCTGCGACAGCTTGCCTGGGTGAGAATGCAGATCTGCCTCTTACCAGCTGTGCAACCCTGGGGGAGTTACTTCCCCTCTCTGTGCCCCACTTCCTCCATCCACGAAAGAGTGACTTCAACAATGCTCACAGCACAGGGAAGCATTAAAGTGGTGAATGATTAATAAATGGTCCCTGTTATTATTATGATAATTACCATGCATCATCATCAGCGTCCCCATCCACAGGCCTCTGTATCAAGTACCAACACCCACAGTGCACCTTTGGGTGCCGTCGGTATGGCTGGGAGCTGAGAAGAAACCGTGTAACAACTTCCCGAGAAATCTTTGGCCTCTGCCTCTTAAAATCTCGTTTTAAAGCAGAGCCCCGTAGCTCTGGCTTTCAGAGCATCTCATCACCTGATCTTTCATGCGATTTCTAAAGGAAATGATTACGTTAACTGAGCAGCTACTATGTGCCGTTCACTGCTCTAGCACTGGGGGTCCCCTGACAGAGTTAGCAGGCCAGAGAACCACCATGAAGGTAGCAGGGAAGGCCAAAAAGGTCCTCAGAGAGGGGAGTTTATCATCAGGCAGAAGGGGGTGGAGTCCCAGGGGAATAAGGCCCTTTTTCCGCACAAAGGGCCACCTGCACTCAGAGTAGGTGCATAAGGCTCCCAGGAGCTCCCTCTCTGGGGTGCAGGTCACAGCCGGGAGGAGGAAAGGTGTGTGTGACCTGGGCACCCAAGACCACAAAAGACCTAAAATTTAGGATAAGAGACCCCCTAGAAAGCCCTTAGTCCACTTTAAAGATGGGAAGAGAGAGGAACTGACAGGCCGCCCCAAGCCACAAAAAGCGAGATGCAAAACGGCCTGGTGCCCAGCAGTCCCAGCTCCTGGAAGTCCAGATCTGCTTTGTAAAGTGTGTAAGCGATCCCAGCATGGCACAGCCAGTGTAGACACTGCCGCCAGGTCCCGGGCCAGCAGTCCCTTCCCTCCACTGTCTCTGTGGGGCGACACTGCCCAGCTGGGGCAGGTGCAGGATGCCACTATCGAACAACGGACCCAGGACAGGCGCGTCCTGATCCGGAGGCGAAGGGAAGGAAAAGGGCACCTCATGCTGGAGGGGAAAGGTGCGCTTGGAAAAGCCCCTGCAAAGGTAGGCGTGTATTCTCTGGGAGGTGGGAGGGCCGCCACAGCAGAGGAGCTCTGGAAAGACCACTGAAGACAGAATGGTTTCGTACCATCGACAGTCAACTTTGCTCATCGGTTGAGTTCCGTCTCCAAATCACAGCATGTCGAAGCCAGTGCATGTTTTCAGGTTTTAGGGAAAGGGGGACGATGCATCCACGAACAGGGTTGCAGGGAACCTTGGTGACAGACCACTTGATGGTGGCAGGAAGCTAGTGCAGGCTCTGCTCTGGGCTCTCCCTGGCTGACGTTTCTGCCCTTGCTCACAAAGGTCACACTCTGTCCCCCTTTCCCTTCCCCCCCCGTCCACATCTGGCCACCTCCTAGTGTCTCATCTTAAATGCCACCTCCTTGGAAAAGCCTGCCCTGATGACCCCTTCCCTCCATCACTCACGGTCCCCTCCACCAGGACACGAGCTACAAGGCAGGCAGGGACCCCATTTTATTCACTTCTCCTAGCACAGCGCCCGGCACATGACTGGCCCTCGGCAATGTGTTGAATGAATTCAGTATGGCTGAATGCCCTGGGCAAATCTGTACAGCTGTGTACTGGTGTCCAAGTTCTAGCCCACGACACCTGGGGGACAGCCAACGGGCGGTGCTGGGAGGCCGCCGAGGTCAACCTCCAGCTAACCAGGTTGGCATCCCCTTCCTGCTGGAGAGTAGCCAGCTCCGCACTTAGTGAGATGGATGTCTCTTGCCCATCTGCCCAGGGACCACTCTCCAGTACCCCCCCCAACCCCCAGCAGGTAACTCTAGGACAAGGAGAAGGGCTGGCTTTTCGAGACCCCAGGCAGGCATCACATCTGGGAGCAGAGCTCGCTGGGAACCGGCACAACAGTCAGTGGATTCTACAGAACAAGATGACCTGGCAGCCTGATCATTCATGAGGAAGGAGGTCAGGAGGAGAAAAGGATGCAGGGTTTGTACCGCCTCAACAGATAACATCTCACCCCCCACCCAGATACCACGAAGCTGCAGGGACTCCTCCCCACTGCTTCCTTCGCTCAAGCAACTTCAGCAGAGGCACTGAGCAACCCCGGGGAGTGAAGAACCTCCCGCCCATTCACCGACTCCAGCCCCGGGAGGAACCAGACTAATGTTCTGGGCCGGCGAGTCGTTAGAGGATGTCGTGGTGCAACACCGCCGCGCTTACGTCAGGTTTCATGAATTTCTGTTTTTCTTTTCATCTACGGCCCTCTCCTACTTTCGGTTTGTTCTCAATGACTTAAAAAATAAAAAGTGGACTCTTGGGTGAATCATTTTAATCTTTCACGTTTAATGTCAAAAGCTAAACTGCTTTGAAAATAGGCTACGGGGCGTCTGGGTGGCTCAGTCGGTTCTGTGCCCGACTCTTGATTTCGGCTCTAGGTCCTGATCTCAGGGTCATGAGACTGAGCCCCAGCTGGGGCTCTGCACTGGGTGTGAGTCTGCTTAACATTCTCTCTCTCTCTCTCTCTCTGTCCCTCTGCCTCTCTCCCACCCTCCCACCCCAGCTTACTCTCTCCCTCTCTCGTTCAAAAAAGAAAAGAGGCTATAAATTTTCCTCTGGGCCCAGTGTTAGCCTCATCCCACAGGTTTTGAGACAAAGTATTCTCATTTTCATTAATAACCCTACTATCAGAAATTTCCAGGTTTGGTTTCTTCTCTGATTTATGAGTTATTTAAAAGCGGTTTGTTTCTTTAAATCTCTGACTGCCTTTGAGAGGCTAATTTTAAAATATCTTACTACTTTATGAATGAGAACTAAAAGATTTCTACTTTTGAAATCTATTACGTTTCTTTTGAGACAAATTAATTGTGGATTTTAATTAGGGTATCTTAGCACATCTAGGCAACAGTCTTTGAAAATAAAAGGCCATCTCCTAGAATAAACATTCACACACACACACACACACACACACACACACACACACACACACACACACCTACCTTTGTAAAGAGGAAGGTAAGCAAACCATTAACTTGGTGGGGGACCCAAAGCTGCCAGAATTTAAGGATTAAGTTGCTCAATCTAGGAATTCCACAACCGGGAATCATACCAGGATGGCACTGAGGATCTGCAGCCCCATTTTAAAGACTAAATCTGAGCCTGCCAGAGACGGAGTCAGATAGAACATTAAATTACAGCTGAGACCAGGTTTCAATGCCACTAACCCCTTCGCCACCGAGTCCAGCGTTCTTCTCAAAGGAATATTAAAACAGCAGCTGGGAGTCTCCTCTGCTGACCTCCTGAAGTGTGCTCATGGCACAGGGCACAAGCAGCAGGCCGGCTCCTAAGACGAGCAGGACTTTACTCCTGCGAGAGGGGGCCGGCTGGAGAAGGAAGCTGACCGGGCTCTTTCGACAAGCCCCAGAAAGAATATTGAGTCATTTTTCAGGCGCTGCCAAGCAAACCTGTGACATGGGTGGATCCTGGGGAATCCTGGCGCTCTCCTCCCAACCCTGGGAGGACCTTCGCCTGCAGAAGTGGGGCAGCGCCTGGTGGAGGGCCAAGACGGCAGGCGCGGACACAGGAAGGACCCGCGCCGCTCACCAACACTGACGGGGGCACGCGAAGGCAGCTCCTCAGGGGAGTCTCAGCTCCAAGGCTGTGGCCCACGTGCAACGCCAGCTGTCCCTAAAGGGACATTTCAGCACAGTGTTTCAATGAGAGATGACACGTGCTACCGGAGGCTTGAGATCTGNCGCTCACCAACACTGACGGGGGCACGCGAAGGCAGCTCCTCAGGGGAGTCTCAGCTCCAAGGCTGTGGCCCATGTGCAACGCCAGCTGTCCCCAAAGGGACATTTCAGCACAGTGTTTCAATGAGAGATGACACGTGCTACCGGAGGCTTGAGATCTGACTGGGGAAGCAGAACTGCATTCATCTGCTTCCCAGCAAGGAAACCAGAGCAGAGCAGAGAGAGACAGAAGTCAATCAAAGCAGGGAGAGTGACATCGGAAAAACTCGCCTAATTCTGCCAGACCTGTTTTGCCGCATAAAGATAAGAGTCATTTGGACAATATGGCTTCAGCATAAGAAAGGAAATGATGGCACCATTCCCAAAAGCAAGCGAAAGCAATGAATGTCAGGCATGTTCCCAACTTCTTGAAGGTTCTGAGCTGGAAGAACAGCACACCCTTAATGAACTGTAGTTCTACTGACCCCCCCCACCCTGTTTTGCAAGACTAATTACTTCTTTGGGAAGTAAGCCTTGGTGCAGAGTTTCAGCACACTCAAGTATCACCAAGCAGGAAAAGTAAGATTTCCAAATGAAAATACGTTTGTCAAAATCAAACCGTTCAAAACAAGACCAAAAAAAAAAACCCACAAAAACAAAAATAAAAGTGTTCAAACCAATTCCTCCTAGATACATACCTAACAGAAACGTTTACCAAACCTGTTTAGCAAAATACCTGCACAAAAATGCTCACGGCAGCGCTCTGCCCCAAACTGGGAATTTCCCAAAGGCCCATAAACACAATGGATATGTAAACTGTGGTATAACCCACAATGCAATAGGACATGACCACGTGAATGAACAATTAAAAGCACACGACATGATATGGACACGGGGTTGACAAAATGCTCTGTAAAGCGCCAGATAGTAAAGGTCTTGGGCTTCGTGGGCCACATGATCTTGTCCAGACTACTCAACTCTGCCATCAGGGCCAAAAGCAGCCCCAGCCAGTATGTAAATGAATTGGACATGGCTGTGCTCCAATAAAGTTTTATTTATGCACCCTGAAATTTCGATTTCACATACTTTTCACATGCCATGAAATGTTATTCTTCTTTTGACTTTTTCCCCCCAACAGCTTAAAAATGTGAAATCCATTCTTAGCCCACAGGCCATGTGGAAACTCGCAACCCAGGCCTGACCCAAGGACTGTAGTTGGCCAACAACTGATATAATCTCACATAATCTCATCTCACACAATGGTAAGCAAAACAAACTGGGACCAAGTTGTACGGATCACCTGATTCTGCTTCTACAAGAAGCCAAAGTCACCTACGGGGTCAGAGGTCATGATCAGGGCTGCCCCCTGGAAATGTGGGAACTCGAAGTGGGAAGGAGAAGGACCTTGGCAGGGCATGGAGGGGCAGTGAGCTGCCAGGCTCTGTGCTCGGAATCTGGGTCCTGGTCCCAGGAGCAGGGCCACTGGTGAGGCTGTGCATTTTACGATTTGTGCGCTTTTGGGTTCTATTTCCAGAGAAACTTCGCAAGTTGTGAAAGTCAAGGCAGACCCACTCAGCGCACTTCAGAAACAGAAGGCTGAAGAGAATCAGAGCCATCCTGTTCAATTCGCCGGAGTCCTTCCCTACGGCCAGGCATTGGCCCAGGCTCGAGTATTTAATAAGGGGCAGATCTGAATCTCCATCCCTCTAGGCGGGACCATGTCTGCTTCTAGAGGGAGGTGCATTCCACAGTTCAAGGGAAGGCACCAAAGTCAGACTCCAGTCAGGTTGTTTCCCTGGGTGTTTCTGGGGAACAACGCTGTTCACCTGACTCCTTGCTCCTCCTCACATGGAAATCCGCCATCAATCCCGTTAACAGAAACAGCATCTGACAACACATGGGGCCTCCGACCTGCAGCGAAGCCGGTGCTGAACCCACACAGAGGAGGAAGGCCAGGCCTGGCTTCCGTGGGATTCTGAGGGAATACGCGCTTAATATTTCTTCCTACAGTCAGCAGATGAGTCTCACTGAAACCTGTGCTTGTAATTATCGCGGTAATTATTATTTTAATACAAATCAGCAACTTATCAAAATATTACCCTCTACCGAAGATGCTCCCTCATCGCTCCAAGACTATCGGTGCAGGGTGGAGGCCGCCACCCCTCCCTGCCCCGCGGGGCAGGACCACGGGAACTTCGGTGGGTGACGGCGCTTCCACTGCAGCCGGATGCCCGTCTCACCAGGGCCTGTCCTCTGTAAAGAGCCACGTTTCACACTTTCCCTGGCGGTGGTGACATGGGGTGACCCACCACCCCCTCCGGGTCTTGATGCTTCCATCCAGGCAATGGGTGGACAACCAGTGCCAACCCTCTCGCAGAGCCATTTGCAAGAATTCCCAACCACAACTGCTCTGGGAGAGCGTTCTGTGAGGCACGCACACACACACACCCACAGTATGGGACGCCCAGGCTCCCTGGTCACCCTGCCTGAATTCAAACCATAAGTCTGCTGCTCTGTGAATTCGGAGAATTCCTCACTCTATGCCTCAAGGTCCCCAGTCTGTGAATGGGGATCACGTCATAAAGTTGCCATCAATGATTTGGCGAGATAACCCAGGAGGTGCTGCCTAGCACGGTGCCTGGCGCCCCTCGAACATTTAATGCAGAATAGAAATGACTCTCACCATCCTCCTCTTTCTCATTATTTTGAGAGTTCAGTACTCATATCCTAACAGCAGTCTTTCAGGTCACGGAAATAAGCAATGCAGAGGGGTGGGCTCCAGGGCAAACCGGGAAGTGGGGCCCTAGGTAGAGGAGCGGCCCCCTCTGGCCTCCCTCAAATATGTGCTTCTTCGGTAGTGAAGGCCAGAATTGCACATTTTTTTTCTTTTTTTACAGAGAGAGAGGAAGGGGCAGAGAGAGAGGAAAGAGAGAGAATCTTAAGTAGGCCCCACGCCCAGCAAAGAGCCCGATGAGGGGCTCGATCTCACGATCCTAAGATCACAATCTGAGCCGAAATTATGAGTCAGATGCTAAAACTGACTGAGCCACCCAGGCGTCCCCAGAATTTCAAAATTTTTAAATAGGAACTCCAAATTTGATTTTTACTTGAAATCACTGTTTAGACGTTGGCCAGTATTTAAATTTTTTTTAACAAAAGAAGGAGGACACGAACTTGGGGTTGCCATTCCTCCAGCTGCAGCCCAGACCCAGCCCGCAGGGAGCCAGGTTGGCCCCCTCGGTACTGTCTCATGTCTGCTTTTATTGGGGGTTCATACTACCTGCTCTCTCTCCGACAGAGAGTTTGTTGGCTCTGCATGATTTTTTTTTCACCGTAAAAGAAAGCCAAAATAGCAGTCGACCCCTAGACCTAAGAAGAGACAATCCAGGCCGAGTCCATTTGCGAACCCAGCCATTCTCTGTGAATGCACCCCACCTCCGTGTCACCTCCTCTACCCTGGTCACTGTCATCACCTCGACTCCTAAACAAGAGAGAATCAGATGTAACAATTCAGAAAGCACTCCTGAACAGGACTAAGGGGAAAGCAGGTAATGAGAGTATTTTACATCAGGAATGGAATTTCTGTAACCGCCTGATGACAAGCAAATGGGGTTCTCTGTTTGTGTCTTCTGTAACAGCTGCCCCTTCTGAGCTGGGGATAAGAGAGAGAGAGAGAAAGAGAGACAATGAATAGGCTTTTATTTCAAAGAGAACATCTGCAAAGCATGGTCCTACATTAAAAAATAAACAGAAAACAGCCACTAGTCTGGGGGGAAAAAAAAAGATTTCCCATTACATCTCTAATTAATAAAGCCCCATTTCACAAGGAAAGAAGAAAAACAGAAAGAGAACAACTTCCCCACATCCCCAAAGAGAGGATGCTTAATGAGGTAACCCCTGGATTACTTGATCCGTCTAATCTGGTTTTAATACTATCCTTAAATAATGTATACGTTAGCTCTCCGCTACCAAAAACATTGGTTTATTTTATTAACGTGAGCCCAGTTGAGTGCTGAGACTCTGTGAAATTATCATGCTGTCCTTGGGCTCTGTTTTTATTGCTTGTCTCCTTGCTCATTATAAAATGATTAGCTGTCTCCACTGTCCTTTTGAATTGCTGTTCGGGTTGCAATGCGGTTCTGATACCCGGGTTCTGAGGAGGAGAGTCTTGATTCAGGGTTAAGTTAACAGAGTCATTACGGATCCATCTGGGAACTCATTCATCATGGTTAATTCCAGGTGCAACGCGGCGGGTACTCGTGGACACAGTCAACATGAAGCGAACGCTCAGCATGAATCCATGAGACACACCCATGAAGTGACCACACCCAAGTCCAGAAGACGGGCCAGGGGAGCCCCATCACTGTCGGAGCAACGCAGACAGCAGCACAGACCGTCAGAGAGGGCCCGTAACTGTGACTTCCGCTCAGACCCAGAGCACGGTTCTTAATAATGTCTTACTGAAATCCTCTCCACTCGAACGTCGGAACAAAATGGCACCACTGTTGACCAAAGGAGCAGAGCATCTTCAAACTGGGGAACCCAATGTTTCCCAAACTTAGGTCATTCTGGCACCCCCTCATCAGTCATTTGCCATCCAAACCAAGGCCAGGATTAGGATTAGGATTAGGATTTGGTACTAGTACTCATGCATGCTCATTATGTTCAACCAACTTCTCTCACTTAAATGCCACTTTACTCACAGGCTAGGTGATAAGAGCCCCAAGTTGTCGCTTCGATGGAATGGTTATATTTATAGATATTCCCTAATACACATTTAAAGAACTACAGAGTATTACAATTCTTAAAAATATTCACCCAACAAGGCACAACAAGATGAAAGTGACGGTTTGTCCCCGACAGTGCTGGAGGCCAAGCCACGGGGTTCCAGAATGTTCCACCCTTCCACCTGCCATGACCAGCTCTCTGGCAACTCTCCACATCCCGACCCGTGTTACTGTGGGGCAGGGTTGGGGGGAGCACATGAAGTGGAAGGCAGACAATTCAAAACAGCATGTTCGCCGCGTGCCCCACAAAGGGGAAACCGTTAACCAAACTGTAGAACGCATGGGTCTATTTTTGTTGAGGACCCTGCCTTCAAAATGGCCTGATCCTTGTGAGAATTTGCATTTTCTGGGTACAGAGCAGCAGCGAGGGAGGGAAGGAAACCTCCCTCGTGCCCAGGGGAAGCAAAAGCAGTCGAGGTAAATAAGTGCTGTGAATAAACCACACGGGGATAATTGAAAGGTGACCACAGACACTTATTTTTAGCTCATCACAGTGAACACGGAGATCTTCCAAACAGAGGTTGCAAATTCAGCAGTCCAAAGGGGCCAGTTATCACGGGGAAAGAAAAGATCCAGGTTAGGGGGGTGTTGGTGAGGGGGTCTCAGGAATCTGGAGGGTCTTGGGGACAGCCCCTCCCCAACTGGGCCAGTTGAAAAACAAGCAAGAATGGGGGCCCAGTGCTGCCAGATCTTGGTGACTGTTTAAACGCATGCCCACAATCCCCATCATTTTACGGCATATCTTAATCCTTAAATTTCAGTGCCTTTTTATTTGAACCTACAGTGTGGGCCAAACCAAACCTACCTATGGGCCATGATTCTGAGGGCCTCTCTTGCAAACATCTGTCATAATGAGACTGCATCAGGAAGGAAAACAGGAGCCCTGATCGTAGGCCAGAGCTGGGCCTCATCACCAGGCCCTCCCAGCTAGGTGCCTTTCTGGCTCCTGCAATGCAGACGAGGAAACTGAACCTCAGAGGTGAAGTAATGTATCCCGGCCACACAGGTATGAATGGCAGAGCTGGGCTGTGAACTCCAGATGTCAGGGCCCTGCCCCTGCCCCGCCCCTAACCATCACATGACCTGCGTCCCAAGCCCTGCTCCCCTTGCAAACCTCAGGCAGCTCCCTGCCCATCTCCAGGCTCCTTATTAAGCTGTAAGAAGAGCTTGAGCCCCATGAGTAGAGTAGTCTAGACCTCATGTCTGGCAGTTTGGGGGGTGGTAGGGGACTTGAGGGCTTCCAGGCCCCCGAATCACACTATTCATGGCCCCCAACCTGTCCAGAAGACACCCTTCTCTTATGTCCAACAGGCCACTCTAGGGAAGCAAGACCAGCAGTGGATCTGGCTAGGATGTGAAAGGAACCTCTCTGATGATCAGCAATGGCCTCACCCTTCACCTGCTGGGCTGGTCCTGAGGGCAGGGAACACATCTGTCCTATTGATGAAGGCAGTGCTGGGCACAGTGCCTGGCACGCTCTCACTGCTAGAGCAGAGGATGGATGGATGGACGGACGGATGGACATACGGATGCATGGATGGATGGATGGATGGACGTATGCACATGCGCATTATGAATGAACAGATGGGTGGGGAGGGAGGGTGGGACAATGGACTTACTGAATCGGACAGAGAATAAGAACATAGTCTGTGGAGTCACCACCAGCCTTCAATACCTATGAATGGCCTCTTCCCGGCTGGTCAAACTTTATCCAACTTCATGCCTTAGTTTTTATTATTTGTAACCAGTAAAAAAGAGATGAGATGAATCACCTTTAACTTGCAGCATGCTATAAGACTCCCTAAGATCAAGCCTTCCTACAGTGTCTGGTAGAAGATAAACTTTGAAGGGAGAGAAATCCTCCTCACCCTCCCCATTGTTAGCATTATAGTTACAATGTCGCACCCCACGAGTATGGGACCGCTGCATCTATCTCTCCACCCTGTGAGCTTGGCTCCTTCAGGCTTAATCATTGCTGCTCGTGGCCAAGGATTACAGGGAAGGATTCGCTGGGAGGAGAAATGCTAGTCATTAGCAACCACGGACACATTAGCCTGGATTAGAGATCCAGATAAGCCAGCAGTCATCTGGCTGGGACACACCAGGCCAGAGACAGAACAAACCCATTTCCCTGTCCACAGAGGGTCCTGGAGGGGGAGATCCTCCTCCAAAAGAGACTCAAGAAATGCCCTTCAGTGCCTCCTCTTCCCCACTTGGCTGGGGGGCGGGGCTCCTCGGCCCTGACACTCACAATGCCAGTCTCCTGCTCACGACAGTGTTGAGCCGGTTAAGGCAATACCCATCCACCCTCCCTGCCGCCCTCTTTTCAACACTTCTGGCTTCACTAGGGGTCGAGGCAACCCTAACCACAGGGATCAGAGGGGCACAACCTGATGAGTATATGCGGGCAAACGGGTAGTTTCTGTTGCAGGCGGAAGGAAGTGCCCACAAGACAACTGGCTTGTGTGTTCTTAGAGATACCTCCCTGCTTCCCCCAGGCTCTTGGGGGGCTCCTCTGGAGAGAACCACAGAGCAGTTGAACCGGGCGGGGGGAGAAGCAGGAAGCACACTGAGGATGAATGAAAGGTTGCTTCCACTGGCCCAGGAGCCTTGCACGGCACCCTCCTTCCTTCCTCTCCTGGCTAGAGAGAGCTGAATTCAAAACTCCTTCCTCCGGCCAACTCAGCAGTTCAAGTTCAAGCCTTGATGTACGTCGCATATTTCACTATCGGGTGATACCTTTCACTCCAGGATCATAACATCCTGTGTTGGGGCTGGGCTTCCGGACTGCATCAACTACCTGTGTGCCTCCTTAAATGAGTTCTGTGGTTCTAGGTTAGGGACCTTCGCAAGACGCTTCTAAGAGGGAGGGTGGAGAGCAGAGCGGTTAAGAGCCTGGATTGCCTGGGTTTAAATCCTGGCTCTGCCATTTATAACCGTGAACCCTGGGAAAGTTGCTTAAGCTCCTCCCTCTGCCTCAGTTTCCTCCGTAGCATGAGGTTTAAGTGAGTTAACGCTTGTAGAACACCCAGGACAGGGCCTGGTTAGAGTAGGTACCAGGACTGTTGGCCATGGCAGCTAGAACACATTCGCTGAAGGAATAAAGGCGTTAATGCATAAGAAGGGCTTCGAACCATGCCTGGCGCGTTGTAACTGCCATATAGAGACTCATTACTGTTATTATTAATACCTATTTGTGTCATTATTTAGGGGTCTGATTCCACGAAAACTGCCTGTCTGCTCCTTTTTTAGGGTTGGCACATTTTTGGAAATCTGCAGTAAGAAGTGAGAAAAGTGGTATGAAGACTATCAGGAATCATTTGGCTGCATTTGGAGTTTTTCAAAGAACTGCACAGACATGGTGCTTGGAAGCCTGTAGGTCGATGGGAACAAGGTGGACCTGGGTTTGGATCCCAGCGCTGCCGCCCCCCCAGCTCTGCACTCTTCAGTGAGTCAGCTGCTTTGCCCCGTGGAGCCTGTTTCCTCATCTGTGAGATGGGGCCAGCAGCAGTCCTATCCCACACAGCCAGGGAGACTCACTGAGACGGGAAAGTAGTATCTGCAAAGCCCTCATTATTCCTGCGGCACAATCGGCACTCAAAAGACCCGCAATTCTAGCCAGGTGTCCTTAGTTTAACTTTTGTATGAGTTGGAGAGCATCTCCTTCCACCCTGGGTTTTTCATTTCGTTTTGTTTTGTTTTGCGCGTGCACGCGGGAGCATCTGAATAACATAATGTATGCAAAACATCTAAAGGAGGCTTGGCATACAGCTGGTACTCAATAAATACTAGTGCCCCTCCCTCGGCCACCTTCCATCCTGTTCCAAGGCTGGCACGCACACAAACATTGGATCCACTCTATTGCCTTGGATTCCACTCAAACCCGACTTTCCATGGGAAAATGAATAATTGCAAAAAATTGCTTATTTTCAAACATACTAAGACTTTCTTTTCAAGAACAACGCTCACACCAGAGCATTTTCATGTGCCAGGCCCCAAGCTGTTCACATGTATTAGTACATTTCATCCTCACATGACCCTCCGAAGTAGCCTGGATTTTCAGAGGAGCAGAGCAGAAGGATTTGCCCAAGGTCGTGGAGACGGCAAAGAGCAGAGCCTGACCTGAAGCCAGCTGTGTCAGACGCAAGGACACGTAACGGTCTCCTTCCTGGGTGCTGGGGCCTGGAACACATTTCCTATGACTTTTTCCTCCTGCTCCCACGCCTTTTCCTTTGAACTCAGGTTTTGCTGGGGTTGAGTTTTATGTTTTACTTTCAGTTTTCCCCAAGGTATTTTCTTCTTGGTTCTGATAGATGGGAACCAGGGGACACAGAAATGGGAAAAATGCAAAGACAACAGGGAGCATTCTCCTAAGTGACAAGACTTAGGGCAGTGTTCACCAACAGGAGGTCAGCCCTTACGCCATGCAACCTGTACAGTCCGATGATGTTGGCACCGTGCATTTTTGTCTTTCTGCATGCAGATTTATGGCCCCACTGATCATAAATAGCTCTGGGTGAGAGGGTAGCTCCTGACTACAGAGATATTCTTAAGGATATTTTGGTTTCTGGGGAAACACACACACACACACAAACACACACACATATACAGGCACATACTCACACACGCACAACAGCAGCTATCTGCCCCAGCTCAAAACGCCAAATTTCCTTTCCTATTAGGACCATGGATCAAAGCTGGACAATCCCCAGCAAACAGGGACTAACGCCTTGGCTTCTTATTTGCAATACAGCAAGTATTTTTTCACGCAAACTTTGAGAAGATTAAAAAGAAAAAGAATTGATAAACTAGAGAGAATGTCTAGACTGTGACGAGACTGGAGAGAAGGCAAATGTATATGTACAATTACATAGATATACCTACGTGTCTAATAATTTCTACTTTTATTTATCTGTACTATTTAACATTTTCCAGTATGTGATTAAGCAGATGGCAACATCTGCAGTAAGATAAATATTGTTCAGTGATGTGTATTTCTGTATACAAAGCGTAATGCATTGCTCAAGCAAAATACTACCCCATTGAGAGTGTGAAAAAAAGAAAACCAAACCATCAATAAAATACCCACTGTGCTCTCTGGTCTCAAAACACTTGGATAGAAAGACAAGCCACACCTCTCAGGCTGTTAGAGTCAGAGGTGATCTGGATACAGTGAACCAATTTTTCAAAGTCACTGCCGACATCTGAAAAAGTCCTGAGTTATCTGAGTAACGTGAAGTATAAGGAATTTCTGCCAAAAAATCAACATTTCCAAGGGGTCAGACCATACGCAAACCCCGCTCGATGTTAAGGATGCATGTGTGTGGAAGGGCAATTAAAAATTCGGTTCCTTGAATGAAACTTGCTGGGTAGCAGTTTATCTAAGGGCACAAGGAATAAACGTGACTTCAAGAGGATCCCTGGAGGCGAAGAAAAGAAAATAAACGTTCGTTACATGAACACACACAGCTCTCTTTCATTTGTCCCCAGTCTATCCAGAAACTGGAGTGTGATCCTTTTGACACTCTCCCCAGTGTGTTTCCTCCTTTTGTAAGTGAGCCCATCTGTTTCTTAAATTCTTAGATGACAGTCAAATCCACAGCTTATTGGAGACCCAGTGAAGGACTCGGTGTCTCAGCCACAACTCTGCTCTGATCCACCCAATAATTCTAATATTTAAGAGCTTTGGAAAAGGCAGAAAGGGAAACAGGAGCTTGCAAATCTTTTATAGATATGCCCAGCTTGTCACCATCCTCATGCTCTCTCTGACTCTATCTGCTGAAGAAACTGCGTGTTCCTCCTTGGCTCCTTAAAATGCATCAAAAATACAATCAGGTCCCTCCACTGGGGCACCGTTTCCCAGACACAAAAGGTGGCAAGTGCAGAGGCTCTGGGACGGTGGGCACAAGGAAGCAGCAAGGTCTTGCTTAGGAAATGCTCTGGATGCAGTGCCTGCCAGACACTCTTTGGGACACACCCACCAGCACAACCACCACCACCACCACTGGGGCCACGGACTCCCTTTTGCCTGCAAGAATTGCACCTGTCCCACCCCACCCCACCCCCACCCTCAAGAGAGCGCAGAGATGAAGCATCATGTCCCAAGCATGGGTCTCGCCAGCTCTTTAAGAGAGCCATCCGGAAAATCACAGGGATTTTTTTTTTTTAACATCCCACTCCTAAATCTATCTCCAAGGCATCACGCTAGCAGCCCTGAGAGGGTCTGCTAACAAACCACATGTTGCAAGGGCCTGAGTGGCTTGCGAAAAGGTCTGGTCCTCTCCCAGCCTGCAGCCCAAGCTCAGACGCGTCCTTGGACTTTGGGAACAGCCTGCCCCCTTCTGGTCTCCTGGAGCTCCATGGAAGGGCAGGGGCTGGGTGGGCACGCTAGAGGAGGACAGACCCCGGGGCCCCTCCAGCATGTCTGTGCTGTGATTTCAGGATCTAGCAGGGCATGGGGGTAGATGTGGGGCAGGAAAAAGAGAGGAGACAGAGAAGCAAATGAAATATAATACAAATCCAGGTAACAGCTCACAACAGCACGGTAGACATCCTCAGAGAAGGGAGGAAGANAAAAAAAAAAAAAAAAAAAAAAAAAAACAAAAACCACAACTGTGTCTATAACAGAAGGTGAAGAAAGTGACACCTGGGGAGATGTGGGTAGGGGGATAGTAATTAAGCCTGCAGAGGAAAGCAGACTTTCAAAAAGCAGTACAACTCTGCTGCTGGAACTGTCATTCCAAAAGGAATAAAAAAAGGAAATGGCATGCTCCCACCTACCTTTCCAACTGCAAACCTCTCTGTAGCTGAACTGGGATGCGAGAGAAGAAGATACCGAACTGAGCACACACAGACGGGGTGTGGACGGAGTCCACAGAACGTCAAGGATGCAGGAAGAAATCCAGGCCTCCTTCCTTCTCTCCACTTATTTCAACAGGTGCCCTCTGCACCCAAAAATATACCTCCTGGTGCCAGTCTGAACCCCAGACACATAGGGTACAGGAAGCCCCATGCCTCCGTGTTCAGCCTACATTTTCCCACTCTGGGCCAGCAGTGCACATCCTGAACACCCTCGAGCCCCACTTCCCAGTAGGGCTCCAAATCCAGAACGACCCTCGAATTGCATTTCTCCCCCAAACACGCCACAATTCACCCCAGGAGTTCAAAGGCAGTGTCTGGGAGGACCCTTCTCTGTAACTAAAAGGCCATAGGACATTGGGAAAGTTCTGGTTCTCCATCAGGAATCTCCCTCCACTCTCCTCCCCACAGACGAGGGAAAGACGTCCATCTGCTACCCACACAGACAAGCCAGCAACCTGAAATGCCATCACGTCACCTCCTGGGGCACAAAGAGCCGCACTCTGGCAAAGAGGGTCACCACTGATTCCAAAGAAGTTTAACAGATCAAAAAGCATCACGCTGTGTCTGAAGCCAATCTTCAGTGAGGGCTCCCAAAGCAGCAAACGACAGACATGCATTAGGTGCCTAAGGATCCTGAAACTAACCCCTGGCCTCTGATGTTCCCCAAGGGCAAGAAGAATCCCTGTAGGCAAATGGCACGAGGAAGATACAGACAGACACACTGCACATCATTATTCCTTAAGACAAACACTCACACGGACAGGGCTGAGAGAGCCTGGCCCAGAGCTGGGGACCCTAACCTCCTGTCCTGTGTGTCCTGGCTCAGTGGGCTCAGCAAGGCAGCCCAGAGAAGACACCCCTGGAGAAGTTGGGGACAGGATAGGAAGACACCCAGATGGCCCCAGAAGATCTACGGAAAACCCAGTTTCAGAGCTCAGACTGTTCACACCCAAGGAAGGCAAAGAAAACCCAGAAAAGATGAAGTCGTGATGATGTGGTCAGACACACAGCTGGTGGCATTAATCGGCTACATGCAAGACGGAGAGCCAGGGACAACCATCTAGAAGAAGGGGCCATGCCCTGACACTGGACAGCTGGGTGAGGAAAGTCAGAAAGGGCACCAGGAGAGGACAAGGTTAGAGACCGCGAAGGTGGAGACAGGAGTCACAGACAGCCAGAGATGGCAGACAGGAGACCTAAAGTAAGACCAGGCGCCCAAGCCTGAATCCTAACTCGGGGAGTTGGCTGGGGATTTGGGATACCGAGCCTAGACCCCATTTCATGCCAGGAAAGGATAAGGAGACGGCAAGCAGGGAAATGAGTTGTCTCCACTCAGTTCAGCAAAAACCAAAGAGATGCTGTGAGCAGCACCCATGAGCAGCGGCTGAGGATCCCGGGCACGATCCACGCACTCAGACAGTGAGCATAGAACCAACACCCACATGCATAGTGCAAGTCGGGGCGCCCAGCAAGAGACGGGAACAGGAACCCGGCCAGGCTCCGGTAACCCCCAAAGCGCCTCCTCTGGAGATAACTTCCCCAGACCCCAAGGGGGCAGTCCACGGACTCGGGATGGGGCAGCCCACGGCCCCCCGTGTCTCGGCAGGGACCCCGCCCCGGCTTTCAGGGAAAGAGATGTGGAGCAGGCAGGCTTGGGGAGTCCCAGACTGATGCCCGGGGTTCAAGGGCTGCGGAGGGGGCGTGGGGTCGGGGCTGCCTCCTTCTCACCCTCCCTCTTTCCCTCCCTCCCTCCGGGACGCGAGCCGAAAGGGCATCTTACCAGCGCCCGCGCGGGCAGTGCCCGCCGGCTGGCCGGCTGCTGCGCCCGGGGTTCTCCGGGGCCGCCTCCCCGCGCCCGCGCCGGGGGCCCCCGTCCTCCTCCGCCGCCGCCTCGGGCTGCAGCCGG
>NC_048227.1:25323388-25423249 GCF_002007445.2 Ailuropoda melanoleuca
GGCGGAGCGAGGGAGAAAAAGGAGGAGGGAAAGGAAGGGGGTGGGGGCGAGCGGAGAGGACGCACGCCCCCCACGACAAGAGTAGGAGTGGGGTGGGGGAAAGGGGGGAGAGTTTCCACGGCGGAGAAAAGGGGCGAGGGCAGAAAAGCAGGAAAGCTTTGCGTGAGGGTGGGCTCGCTGCGAATCAAGGGGAGGTCAGGAAGATCTGGGGGTCCTGAGATCCTGCCTTCTGTGTGGGAAGGCAGCACAAGGCAGTTGAGTGGAGCTGGCTCCCCGCCCTGGAGTTTGCAGTCCAGGTATATTCTAGGGGCACAAAGACTGCCGGGCAGGTGGAGACGTGAGAAACGTTATCAGGAGTGTCGGAACCACGTCAGGGTCTCATGCAACGGGTCTCTGGATCCCTGGCTTGAAGGGGCAGGGAGGAGGCTATGAATGAGTCTGTGAGTGACTCCTGAGTCACACCCCACCCTCTAGAGCCAACGATGTACTAAGGTACTAAGTGCTTCACTGAGTCACTTCTCTGGTCCCTAAGGACGAACAAGCCAAGAGACTCCAAACCCAGTTGGCAAGCAAGTGCTTTAGTTGGTAAGGGGGTACCTAATGGAGTTTCTCAACCTTCAAAGTCCAAAGTCTGGCCCCTGAGCCTTCCTCTACGTCCTTCTTCCAATCCATCCTGAAGCCTGCCTTCCGGACCACGCAGGGTTCAGATCCTGGGGGAATGGGTCTTGCCTTACAAAGTGGAGTTCTTTCCCATCTGGGCTGGACTGTCCCAGTGACCTTGAGCCAGGAGAACTCCTCCCTGGGCTGCAGCTTCCTTCTCTGTCAAAGAGAGTTCAGATGACCATCCCAACGGACTCAAGTTTCATCCCCAGCCTTCCCTGACTCACTCTTTCCAGTCTTTCTCTCCCCTGTCCTCTCACCCAGGGCTTTATACACAGCCACCCTGAACACACGGCGAGTAGACAGAGGGGAAGGGGGTGTCCCAGACAGGACTTAGCACTATGAGAATACAATAACAGATCAAATCCCCATCTTGTAAATCAGGGACTTGGGGGGGGTGTGTGTGTGTGTGAATGCTTTGCATTTTATCTGCTGTGCTTTTAAACCTCATCCTAATTTTTAAAGAGAAGAAAGTGGAGGAATAAACAGGATCCATCAGAGAAGGAGGCAGAGAGGGGAGAGAGATGATTTCACCCACTCATCAAGAATCCATGTACATCAAACTCATCTCACACTGGGGCCAGGTGCAGGGTAAGTAAGGCTCAGGCTCCCCTTCAGCAAGCTTGGGGTCCAAAGGGGATCCAGATGTAGATGTTGGTCATTAAAGAGCCATGAGGTCAGTGTCAATTTAGAGATGTGCACAAAGTGCTATTGGTTCATGAGGGTGGGATGGTAGGCATCACCTAGAAAATGCTTTCTGGACCCACATAACAAGCCACCCCACTTCCCTGAACTGAGAATATAAACTGCCAGCTAACGAGGATTCTAAACTGCAGACTAGACTCAGCCTTCAGGGTATCTACAGCCTGGCCAGACATAGGGACAGGCATAGAGACAGACCCTTTGGGCTCAGCCCACCTAACCAGGACTGAAATAGAAGAATGAGAGGCAAGCTCTTTGGCCTTCTGTCAACTGTTTATCACTTGGGAATATTTTTGTTATAAGGAATACAACCTCTGTTCTAATTGTCTTAAAAATAGAGTTTACTGGATCAAGTAACTGAGTATTTCAGAATAAAGACATCAGGTGAGGTTTGATCCAGCAACTCAGAACTATGACTTCGAATTCCTTCTCTTTCCATCTCTCTTCTCTGCCTTTTGCGGGGTCTGTTTCATTCTGAGGCCTTCTCTTCATGTCACAACCTGGCATCAGTTGCTGAGACTATTTGTATCCTCTGTTCGTTTCTAGCCGTGAAAAAGGAGGGTCAGTATTTCCCAGCATTCTCCTCAAAAGTTCAGAGATGCTCTCTGATTGAAACAGCTTTAAGTCAGAGGTTGCCCCTAACCAGGCAAGGTAGCCAGGAACGCAGAATGCTCTGATCAGCTTGACCAAGGTCCAATAGATCACCATTGGCACTGGGGAGCAGCCAGTGTCCCTGCAACCATCTGGATGTTCTACAGGGATCAGGGTTTTATGGGAAGGAGGGAATAGGTACAGGGGAGGCAGGCACCACTATCTATCCCACAGGGCCACCTTGATGCTATATGACCTTGGGCAAGTCACTCCCCTCCAAGGACTGTGGTTTCTTTAAGGCCAAATGATGGACTGGAAGAGATGGTCCCCAAGATCACCATGTCATGTCCCCAGAACTCTTCCTCAGTGTCTGAACAGAGCTTCCCAATCCCAGCAGGGGCTGCCCTGGGGACTCTTGGCATCCATGCCCTCCAACCGTCTTTGCTTCAAGGCCTCTGCCGCGTTTTTCCTCTAAGCAACAATGATGTTATCTGCTCCCTGCACATGACACATTTAACCATGGTCCTCTGGGGCCCATGCTCTGGTTCAGCTCCCTTGGGGGCCACCGGCTGAAAGAGTGAGGTTAAGGATTCAGGCCCCCAAGTCCCTGGAGAGAGAGAACTGTTTGTTTATCTCAACTCATAAAAAGCCATGCAAGAAAGAGGTTTAAAAGCTCCGGGCAGGTTATGGATGCCATAAACAGCTTATGTGAGGTTTTTAGGATGAAAAATCACCTGAGAGAGAAGGGCAGGAAGGCAAGCTCCTAGGGTCGCCAAGATTATCCTCCTGCCCTGAGACAGGCGGACAGCCCCTCAAGCATCTGCACAGAGCCTGATGTAGAAAACAGGGCGGGATTATGCGAGCAGCAGGGGCTGTGGCAACAGCAGCAAGTCTCTTTAGAATTTTTAAAGCTCATTCAGTCATTCAACACAGATGTATTGGACCCTATTATGCGCCAGGAACCATGCTGGGCAAGAGAAAAATAGATATGAAGAAGATTCCCCAAGGATTTTTTCTTTTTAAATACGGCTCCTACTCTCACATTAACTGAGAGCCAGAGCTCTAAGGAAGTTGCAACTGATGTGTGGGATTCCCTCCACAGCCCCATCCCCAAATCTTGTTTGATCATCACTTTCAAACCAGGGGAGAGAAGATCAGTCAGCAAGGAGTTTTGAGCTCTTAGGTGTGCCCAGCGCAAAGCTAGGAGCTAGGAGGGAAATCAGGGAAGAATGGTCTTCACCCTCAAGGAGCCAGCAGATGCCCAGCTCTGCTGTTTTTTGTCCGAGGCATTCAGCATCAATTAAATTCCATATGTCTCGGTTTCCTCATCTGTAAAATGGGTGGATAATAATAGGGACTTTCTCATAGATTTCTTATAAGCATTAAATGAGATAAACCATGTAAAGGGTTTTCCTGTAAAGACCGGAACATAGTAAGTGCTTAATAAAAGGTATTGTTCATTTCGTTAATAACAGTAGGGCGGTGTCAATTATGAGTGTCCAAAGGTATCAGAGGGAAAAAAAGGGTAGTCAGGGAAGGCTTCCTGGAGGAAGAGGCATCTTCTGCTTCTAGGGAATCTAGCCCTCCATTTTGACAAAAGACTCCCAGTACCCCCACGGGCAAGGACCTCTTCTGTCTCTGGCACTTGGCATAGTGCAGTGAACCCCAGGCATAGAATGTGAACACTGGCTGGTGGACTGGAGCTTACAAGTTGGCAGAACCCATCACCATCTTGGCAACTTTTTATTTGTGTGATTTTAGGCAAGTTGCTTAAAATTACTGAACCTCAATTTTCCAATCTGTAAAAGGTAAAGAAAAATAATGCTTACGTCCAAAGGCTTCTGGGGGTCATGGGATCAGGGTATGGTATAAAACAAAGTGCCACATATTTCACACAAAATGCTGGCATTGGCCAGTGTCAGTACTGATGGAATGTTAGCCTGGCTGTGGTGGCAGTCTGGTCTGTAGAGAAATGCTCTCCCCTTCTCTCAAGTATTCCTGACAGCAGGTACCAGAGAGCTAGGGTATGACATGCCTTCTCCTGAATTTAAATAAACTTCAGCCAAAGAGTCACGTGTAGTCAAATATGTGTTTGTTTGTTTGTTTGTTTAAATCGTAATCTGCCTCAATCTTAACGTGTCTGTTTCTTTTTGGTTTCTTAGAGCCTGTTTTTTACATAGGCTCTGTTTTGACCCTGACTTTGCTCTTAAAAAATTTAAAACTTCCCCCTCATTTTCACTTCAGCATCAAACAGAAGTCATAAACATGGGTCACCTGCTTCGCAGTGTCAGGGGGAGGGTTACGCACAGAACACCGTCACGCCGCTAAGAATCTCTGGTTCTTTCAGACAAGCGCATGCAAGCACCATGATTCTTGGTGGAGGAGGTCAGAGGAGCCAGGATGCCGGATGCCCCCCCCTGCCCCGCCCCACCCCTCCCCCAGTACAGGAGGCCACAGACACACATCACCTGTACCCCGCCCCCCAACTCCATCCAAGAGAAGGACACAGCCTCTGACCAGACCACAGACACACGTAGGCGGCGCGTCCTGCCAGACACCCAGCTCTGCTTCTGACACAGATTGTGGTTCCAGGGAATCATCCACTCCATCTATCAGCAGAGGGAGCTCTAGGTAGCAAATAACTTTCCTCTGACCGCACACTTTCCTGTAGAAAAGATCTGGAGACAGCAAGCAAAAGCGGGGGTCCTAAGTGGAGCTGGCACCCATCCTGCACAGAAGGGAACCCCCCCACACACACACCGTTATTTGCAAGGGCAGCATGTGGGATGTGGGGGTCGGGGCTGGGGGTGATGGAGGAGAGGCGGACACACAGGCGGAAATCAGGAACCACCATACTGCCTATGGATCTGCTTTGACCCCTGAGGTCTCACAGGCTTTATATTACCCTCGAACACTGTGATGTTTGAAGAATGGACCCACTCCAGGTCCAGTGAGCAGAGACGATCTTGGCAGACACTTTTGTTTTTCTTTAAAATAAATATTTATCGTGTGTGTCCGTGGTGCCCAATATGGTCCCTGGGACCATAGGCTGTGATGATGAGGACGACGACGAGCACGTACTGAATGCCAAGCCCTGTGTCCAGGACTTCAACACATAATGGTCCCCAAATATTACTGAGCTCCTCCTCGATGCCTAGGACAGTGCCCCTGCTAAGGATACAACCATGACTAAGACACAGCCAGTCCCTGGCCTCACGGAGCTTACATTCTAGTGTGGGGGGCACAAGGGCCGAGACCAGTAAATAAACACGTACACGAGTAACGCCAGAGAGTGATGAGTGCTCCGAAGGAAGTAAAAAGGAGCCACCTGCTAGTGACTACAATAGGGCAAGTTAAAACAGGCTGGTGGGGGGGGGGCGGGAGACGGACCTCACGGAGGGAATGCCACTGGAGAGTTTCCTGCACTGTCTCATGAAACCCAACTTTCAGAGGGGTCTGATTCCGCTCAAGCACCAAGCATCATCTGTCTGGTGAATAAATAATGGTAGGTCTATTTTTTTCAAACGTATATACACACCACTGAGATGGATAAATGAAAAACACTGTTTAATTCATAGTACTTCTGTAATTTTGAATTTTCTCAAACCCTGGTTAATAAAAACTCAGCTGTTGGCCGGTGTGATGGGGAATCAGGAATGGGTCAGAAAAAAAGTCCGTAACAAAAAAGGAAAGTTGAAAAGATACCATCTCACCAAAAAAAAAAAAAAAAAAAGGACTGGGAGCAACTGCTGCATTAAATCACAAATGTTTTTTGTCCAAATAGCCTTTTATTTTATTAACTTGACCCTCAGCCCTCTCAAAGGTTCTCTGTGTTACAGATGTTTCCACCTAGCCCCTGTATCTTTGTGTTGGTAGGGTCAGGCTTGTCCCCACAAACTCATTTTCTCCTGTCTCGCTCACAGACTCTGTTCTACACCCCCATCTCAACCCACATTTTAGCTGTTGTAATTCTTCGATATCTTTTGAGCATCTTTTGCTTGTAAACCTCAGGAATCCATTCCAAAAAGACTTAAGGGAAAAAAGCAGTTTATTGGAAGCATATCGAATATGCTGGAGTCTGCTAGCTGCCTACCAAATGTCCAGTGTTCCCTTCTTGCTTGATAAAGAATCTTGATTTACTTAGGGTGATGGTGTGCCCAAACAAAGCAATGGTTCCCAGCTTTCCTTATAGTTGAGGGTGAAGAAAGAACAGTAAACATCATTATGAAGCTTCCAAGAAATCCTTTGGGAGAGGGTTCTAAATTGGTTGGGATGAGTGCCCTTTCTGTTGGAATGTAGGAAGGATAGCTGGAAGCCCAGCAACCATCTGTGTCCATGAGGACAGAAGCCAGTGCTGGAGATGATGAGCCAGAAAGACAGAAGCAGCGTAGGTCCCTGACGCTTTCTGAGCAGCTGTTTATGGCCTACCCTTGGACTTCGTTTCAAACCTGAGAACGAACCTCCCACAGACTGAAGCCACTCTGGCTGGGTTTCTATTTCTCTATCTGGAACGCTGAGGTGTGCGGTGGAATCGAACCATTTCCCTGTGAGAAGGTCAAGGACAGAGACAGGCCTTGGGAAGAGCTGGAACCAGAGACCCGAACACACAAGTCAGGTCCTTCATCTCTTGCCTCTGCTTCCCTCCAAATGCTTGAGTAATTCTCTCTCACAGCAAACCAACGCCCTCCTTGTTTAAGAAACACGGCTGCCACAGCTCCGGAGTATCGTGTCCCACAGCCACCACAAAGGGATAGAAGCTCCCTCTACAACCACGGGCCTCAAGGGGATCCTCAACGCTGCCAGACGACAGTGCATTCTGCTGGCCCAGGTGCCCTCCGCACCTTAGGCTGCGTGTTCGCACCCCCCTCCAGTTCCTGGTGTTCCTCTCCTCGCTCACTTGCCAGATGACCTTGCCTCCTAGGTGGCTGAGAAAGGAGGACGCAGGCATACGAGAGTTCCCGAAAGCTCCCTCGACCTCATTTCCCCACTCCCCTGCTCTGGAGCGCTGAGTGACTTTTGGTGGACAAACCACCCGAGCCATTGCCTGAGGCCCCCTCCTCCGCTTGCCACAAGACCACTCCAACTCTTCCTCTCTCTTTCCTCTGTCATCGCTTGTCCCTCCACAATCTGAACTTACTGTTACTTCTCTGACTGAAAACAAACACAAACAGTCTTCTCTTGGCCCTACTTTCTTCTCTAGCATCTACCCCATGTTTCTGTTCCCTTCCCAGCAAGGCTTCAAAAGAGTTGTTAATTCAGGGCAGATTCAGCAAATTCCCATTTGCTCTTACATCACGCCTGTGCTCCCCACCGTCTACCAGACTTTACGCACTCCCAAGCTGCTCTTCAGCACCTCATAGCTCTCACCTCATGAGCTACTCCCATCCTGTGTGACCACCCCAACGAAACCGCACGGCCCTGCCAGCCCTCCTGATTGTCTGGATGTGGTTCTGTCGTTTCCTGCAGCACTGGTCACCTTTCATAAATATATCGTTGATTACAGTTGTTTGATGTCTGTCTCATGCCACTAGATCCCAAGTTCCACGACGGTAGGTTTTCTCTGTTTTGTTCACTGCTCTACCCCCAGCACCAAGTACCTGGCACCTAGTAGGTGTTCCGTTACACTGTGGTGGATCGATGGATGAATCGCTTTCTCAGTTACAGTCCAGAAAACACCCCAGCAAAGGGTAATCATGATACTGGCTTGAGTCTCGGGCTCCCCTGGGAGCCATTGACTGTCCTTAAAGAATGAGAATCCCAGAAGAAGATGGAGAACCCACAGGAGTCATGTAAGGAGGAGGCCATGTGCAGGAGGGGAAGACAGGCCATATAGCAGATGTCACATGCAGGGGGATGGTTGAGGGCGAGCCTCTGGATACAGAACACTCTGGTTTGAATCCTGCGTCTACTTGGTACCAACTCTGGGGACTTGGCAAGTTGTTTCCCATCCCTGCTCCTTCTGGAAGGACATCTTGCCCTCCTCCTAGGATCGTCATAAAGCTTAAATAAATGATTTAATGGTGTAAAAAAAAAAAAAGCAACACTTGGAGTGGTGTGAAGGATAGAGTACAAAAACTGAAACTATTAGAAAAACAATGGGAACTTGATAAAATAAATACATATATATTTGAGGAAATCAATACACTCGTTTTCCATGTCAGCAGATAAATAGAAATAAAAATAAGTAAAGGCAAAGAGAAATTGCATTGTGCAACCTACAAACTCAATTTAATAGATATATACAGAAACAAGCTTACCTTAACAGAAAATAAATATATTTTCTAATACCCATGAAATCTGTCATATGCAAGGGACATGAAGAAAGCCTCGACAAATAAAATAAAAGAGATTTGACTCAAGCCAAATTCTCTCTGATAATAATCTAATAATGTCAGAAATACATTTTTATAGCTTAAAAATTGAGAAACATAATTCTAGACAACAAAATCCAATCTTTGTTTAAAGCAATAAATAAAAGACTACTTTGTAATAGAATCTATGGAATATAACAAAAGCTGTAGTCAGAGGAAAATTAATAGACTTCAGTGCTTTCATTATAAAGAATGACTAATAAAACAACAAAGGAAATTGTTATGAACCCCAGGAGGTTAGAATATGAACAAAATAAACTCAAAGAAATTCTGAATAGAAAATTAATAACGATAGAATCTGAAAGTAATGGAACAGAAAGCGTAAGTAGCAGAAGGGAAAATAAACTCAAAAGCTCATTTTTGAAAATGCCACACTGGGTGAAGGGGGTCAAAAGGTACACACTTCGAGTAATAAGTCAGTCCTGAAGAGGTGATGTTCAACACAGTGACTGTGGTTAATAATACTGTACTGCATACGTGAAAGCTGCTTAAAAAATAGATCTTAACAGTTCTCATCACAAGAAGACAAATTTTTGTCACTATGTATGGGGGTGGGTGTTAACTAGACTAACTGTGGTGATCATCTTGTAATATAGACAAACATTGAATCCCTTTGTTGATCAACCTCCCCCCCCATGTCTGATTAAAGAAAATAGAAAATTTGGTTCTATCAAAAAGAAGACTTAACCAAAGTTACAGAAGAGAAGAAAAACAGAAAAGAATACCATATGCAATTCTACGGCAACACGTTTGATAGCCAAAATGAAATGGTTAATTTAATGAAAAAGTATTTAAAATGACCCAAGGAAAGTTGACACACTTGAATATACTAGTTAACAGAGAGACGAAAGATTCAGCAAAAAAGATCCCCAGATCAGAGAGGTTCATTGCTGAGTTCTATATTCACCTTCTGTAAAAAACAAAAACAAAACAAAACAACAGATTGCTCCATTTTTTTTTTTGAGAGAGAGAAAGCAGAGGGGGAGAGAGAGAGGAGGAGAGGAAATCTCAAGCAGGTTCAATGCTCAGCATGGATCCCAATGCGGGGCTTGATACCATGACCCTGAAATCATGATCTGAGCCGAAATCAAGAGTCCGATGATTAACTGACTCACTCACCCAGGTGCCCCACTCCAGTATTATTTAAACAGTTCTAAATCATACACACTGGTTTTCAGACTTGAATGAATGACAGAATCACCAGATGAGTTGTTTGCTTGGTTTTTTTAAACTAATGATGTTCAAACCTCACCACTAGATACTCCCCTTCAACTGATCTGGGTTGTGCTGGGTATCACCCTCCAGATGGTTCTCATGTGTACCCAGGGTAGGTAACCTCTTCCAGAGGACGTAATGAGAAGCTTTTCAATTCTTTTAAAAACCAGCTCTGATAAAGATAGTACCAGAAAAGAAAACTCTAAGTAACTTTTACTTATGAAGAAAGACAAATCTTTTGAATAAATTACTAGCATCAAAGGACTAAAATACTATGACTAGGAAGAGTTTATTCCAGGAATTCGAGGCTGGTTTGAACCGGGGACAGTATCAACATAATCCATTAATTCCATCAATATAGTAAAAGCGAAGCTGAGAAGACTTTTAATTTGATTGCGCAGTCATTCTTGACAAGTCATCAACTAAAACATGAATAGGAAGAAGCCACCTAAATATAATGAAAACTACTGAACAGAAAAATTTGTTTTAAAATGGTAAAATTTTAAAATGTTTAAATAATTTCAGAAGTTCCTGAAATTCACCAAGATGAGAAAGTAAAATAATGGGTGTAAGCATTGGAAAAGAAGAACCTAAGCTCTCTTTTTCCTGATGGCTTGCTCTGTGTACGAAAGGAAACTAATGGACTCCAGTAAAAAATAAAATAACAAAACAATAATCCTCGTAGAATGAAGAAGAGCATTTGTAAGGTGACTGGAAACAAAAAAATTCCACAATATTAACAGCTTTTCTGCATATGAGCAATAATGACTGTGAAATGGATGTGGGAAGAAATTGGATAGAAAAAAATATCCCATCCATAGTGTAATGGTTAGCACTCAGGACTCTGAAAAAATATCCCAGTCACAACAGCACCAACTCTGAAATAACTTGGAAAACCATTTAAGAAGAAAAGACTCAGGAATTACATAAAGAAAATTATTCCAAAAAGGATCTTCTAAATCTCAGTGAACTTCATAAAACAAGATCTATAAAAGCAAAAATAAACACTATGTTCTTGAGTGGGAAGCTTGATAAAAAATGCAAGCCTTACCCAAATTCATAAAATTAACTAAAAATCCCAGCATTGATTAGAATATCAACAGTCTGCTTCCAGTGCTAAGGGGAGGGAAAGGAGATTGGATTAAACAATTGGAAAAGGAAATGCCCTAAAACAGCCAATAAATAAATAAGTGGCAGGGATATACTTTCCTTAAAAATCAGAATATACCATAAAGTCAAATATAAGCATATAAACACGGTATTGCTAGTTTAGGAATAGAAAAAAAAATCACTTAGATCTCTTGCAGGGAACTAAATATATAATAAAGGTGATATCTGAATCCGGTAGGGTAACATGGTTTATTTAAAATATGTTGCTGGCCTAACTAAATTTCCATTGGAAGAAAATAACGTTGAGCTCTTATCTTATATCATGTACAAGGAAACTCCAGATGGGTTAGAGTCCTGAATATAAATAAAACAAAACACTGAAAATGTCAGAGGAGACAGAGAAAGGAAGGAGAAAGCAACTCTAAGAATGAACTAGAACAGGAGGAAAAGAGGGTTAGCTGGGCTTGACTTGAGAAAGAGGAAGGCAGTTTTGAACAAACTTTGAGTCTTATAAACTGGGAGGGAATGAGAGAGAAAGATGTCTAGCATGGTGAAAACATGAATGGCACAACAAACAACTATTTAGCAACATAAAGGAATGAAGTACTGACGTAGGCTATCACAACATGCTCTCAACAGCATGCCCAAGAAAGAAGCCAGACACAAAAGACCATACACTGCATAATTTCATTTACATGAAATGTCCAGAATAAGTAAATCTATTGTGACAGAAAGCAGCTTAGTGGTTCCCGGAGGCTGGGAGAAGGGGGAAACGGGGAGCGAAGGATAATGGGTACGTAATTTCCTTTGGGGCTGATAGAAATGTTCTAAATTAGATTATGATAATGGTTGCATAACTGTAAACACATCGAAACAGGTGAATTTTTATAGTATGTAAGTTATATCTCAATAAACCCATCAAAAATATTCATGCCACTAAACCCACATTTGTTTCTCAACTGTTCAAGACATACGGTATCCTACTTCACCAAGGATATAACGTACAGATTTCATTTTTCTAGAATTGGCATATGCCTGGATGCTGTCAAACAGGTCAACTGTCAGAAATCTGAATGAGAGATCCGTAAACTGCCATCACCTATAATTTTGAGTGTGCATTCCCCCTCGCAGAGGCTCCAGAGACACACCACCCTGAGTTCACATCCCAGTCCCAATACTGACTCCGTCTGTGGCACACAGCCTCAGTTTCCTTATCTGTAAAATGGGAAGGTGGTCAACTGTGACAATCAAATCAAGTGTTATATACAAAGAATTTAGGTGATCTCTGGCACACGGTAGACCCTCAATAAATATGATGGTGAGGACAATGATGATGGTGGTGAAGGTGCATAGGATTAGAGCAGAGAAAGAATGTGAGAATAGTCTAATACATATATTTATTTGTATTCATTATGTTTTTTTACTAATATGCCTTTATACAGTTTTTTAAATTTTAACATTCATGCTATTATCCATGGTGAGTGGATATTAACAAACTAATTATGTAAAGTTCCACAATTGCTAGAAAGAAAATTGCTGGCTTCTCCCAAGGTTTTTTGTTTTTTTTTTAAATTAAACTGAAGAGAAGAACACACAGTATCTTTAAATTTTCTAATCAGTGTGAGAAGGACAGGTGGAAGAGGACTAACAGCCGTTTGTAGAGTTTGAGTAGTACTCCTCTGACTTCCTCTCAAAGCCTGGAGAGGGGCGCCTGGCTGGCTCAGTCAGTGCCCGTGCAGCTCTTGATCTTGGGGTTGCAGTTTCAAGCCTCACACTGGGTGTAGAGATTATTTTAAAAAATAAAAATAAATCGTCAAAGACAGTGGAAACACCTCTGAGCAGCTTTCTTTGGGAGGGTCCTCCCTCCCATAGTGGTAATAAAAGAATATATTGCTATAATCTAACACAGTGATAGCATTCTGGGTCATTAAGTAAAGAAACTGCTAATTTTTTAGGGCAAAGAAGGACATGGGTTTCTTTCTAGGTTGCAAAGTGCCCATTTTTGTTTAAAAATCATGCTGTAGAAGGGACCTGTGGGTGCCTTCTGGGGTGCTGGAAATGTTCTATACCTTATCTGGATAGTTGTACACTAGGGATACATGTGTAAAACTTAGATGAGGTTAACACTTGAGATGCGTATACGTCAGTGTGTTACGTATTTTATAGCTCTATGAGACAGGGAGAGAAAGAGAGAGATTCGGAATCTAATCAAGTGTTCCAAGGAAACATACATACAGAAAAAAAAAAACTTTATATGCCATTATAGTCATCACAGCCTCTCTACAATAGCAAAACATTAGAAACAACTTAACTTTGAAGAGTATCAGCTAATGGTTAAGTAAACTGTGGCACACTCATTCATTGGGATGTTTAGGCAACAACTAAAATATTTAAGGAAGGGGCACCTGGGTGGCTCAGGTAGTTAGGCAACTGACTCTCATTTTGCCTCAGGGTCCTGATCAAGCCCCAAGTCAGACTCCACACTCAGCAGGAAGTCTGCTTGAGACTCTCCCTGCCCCTTCCCCTGCTCACGCACTCTCTCTAAAATAAAACCTTTTTAAAAATGTATATGGAGAGTTTGCAAAAACATGGAGAAATGCTATATTATAAAGTTGAATTTTAAAAAAAACCTTCAAGACATAAAATATTTGTGTGTAATATAGAAGCATAATTATGCTAAAATATGCATTGAAAAATGACAAGATGGAAATACCCCAGATTTTATTTTATTTTTTTAGAGGTTTTATTTATTTATTTGAGAAAGAGAGAAAGAGAAAATACAAGTGGGGGGGGCAGAGGGACAAGCAGACTTGGTGCTGAGCAGGAAGCCCAAGGCAGAACTCAATCCCAGGACCCTAGGATCACAACCTGAGCTGAAGGCAGATGCCCACCAAATGAAGCACCCAGGTGCCCCAGAAACATCCCAGATTTTAATACTGACTATCTTTGAGTAGAGAATCTATGATTTTTTAAAAGATTTTATCTATTCATTTAGAGAGAGAGAGAGAGAGCACACGTGCGTGAACAGGGGGAGGGGGAAGAGAGAGAATCTCAAGCAGACTCAGTGCTGAGCACGGAGCCCAACACAGATCTCACGACCCTGTGATCATGACCTGAGCTGAAACCAAGAGTTGGCAGCTTAACCAACTAAGCCACCCAGGTGCCCCCGGGGTGATTTTGTGTTCTTTCAGATTTTCTGCATTTATGAAAAATGTGTTTAATTTTCATAATTGTATAAATACAATTAGTATTTTTACATTTGTAATAGAAAAAAGCAAAAGTTGGACCATGAGTCAATCTTGTGGTGACTAATAGCCTGGGCTGTTTGGAATTGCAGACTTGATGTCACATGCTGCTCTTTTTGCTTTGAAAGAGCAGTCATTCCTACGGCTAAAACCAATTTCCTAAGGAGATCGCCATCGGCCTCAGCATTACAGCTCAGTTGCAGCCTCCTGACATACAGTTTTGAGATGTGCCTCCTGGTCAGAAAATAGTTGGCTATGTTCTACCAATTAAGGATTTCTCCTTCATCACCAGAATAGCTCTTCAGATAACTTAGACTTCTGGGAAGTTTCTGTACAGCCAGTCCTGGACAGAAATGCGGTAAATTCAGGAGACTTAATGTCCCAAGATAAGATCATACCAATATACAGATTTTCTGAGGAGTTTCCTTTGGAACTATAATTACGAGTATTCCAGGTATTCTCCAAAACTTTCCATCACTGAGGAAAAGATCCACATCATGGGTGGAGGAACTCTGAGGAATTTGGGCTTGATCTCTGAGCAAGATTGCTCGTAAAGACGCAGGTAATGGCACTATTAAAGAGTCACTGCATTTATTCTCAGTCTTCCACTTATTAAGTATTTATTGAGTACCAGAATTTGTACTAAACTCTATTATTTTTAAGTTTACACTAGAAGTTGGCAAATAACTTTCATCTTGCATGCCAAATTTGATCACTTGGTAGTGGTGGCATACAGCGCTCTGCTGGAAAAGATTCTGGGATGGTATCCAAACTCAAATGAAAAGAGCAGGATCGATTAGTAATGCCTGCTATTATTGCAGAAGGGGGAACTGTGGCGCATGTGCCATGCATTTGCCATGTCTGCTGGATTACTTCTGCCAATTTAATGACGGTCACGTAAGCTCTGACACATGCTCTACTTCCTACACGTTGAAGGAACCAAATTCCTATCCAGCATCACTGGAGGAGCATTAACAGAGGAGTTAAAAAAAAAAAAAGAGTGAATGTTGACCATCTGCTACCAGCTAGACCTTGTACAGTTCTCTTTCCATAAAATGAGCCATATAATCTTCAGAATACCTCTCTGAGTTTAGCATTTCTATTTCTTTCTTACGTATGAGGACCTAGGTTAAGGCAAGGGAAATAACTTTTCAAAGTCTACGATCAGTCACAGCAGGATTGCTCATCTATCCAATGAGCAATCCAGGCTTAACATGGAATCCAATAAAATATGATAGTGCACTTCTTTTCGGAAGATCATAAAACTAATTCCACTGATTTTTGATGACGACTTTAGTGAAATGGGTCCCTTTGGAGAAGTATTCAATCCAGTTTGTTCATCAAGACAAGATAAGGCATCGTCTCTTCTACTTTCTGCTCAACCCCGGAATGGCTGATGTCATTTAGGGAGGGTGATACTCCTGTCACCCAAGCAATAAGCCCAAAGCTTTATGATCTTGGCTATGAAGGCACACTCTATGAATAAGCTCCAGGAAATCCAACCATCCCTTTCTTTTCAGGTTCAAATGTCTGTGATTGTTTGATGGACCAGTCATCACCCCATAAAATCACATATAATTACATCTTATTACACAGTTACTATGTGCCAATTCTTCTGCGAAGAGCTCCAGCTGCACTACTGCATTGCATCCTCACACTGTCCCTAAAACATAGACGCTATGGTTATCCTGACTTGACAGACGAGTGATAGGAGACTTTAGGATCAAGTAACTTATGCAGAGTCACCTAAGTAGTAAGGTAGGGCTAAGACTCAGACCCCAAAGTCTATGGCTTAACTTCAATTTAAATTGTTTAATCGACTATTAGTTCTTAATAATTTCCAATATACCCTCTCTAGTGGGTTACCCTTAGTAGACTCCAAGACAAAGACATAAGTAGAAGTACTGTATTTGGTTGGGGATCCCAGGAAACGCCAGAAGGAAGGGGTAGGACATTGAGGCAGGGAAGGGAAGGAAAGAAGCCTATAAATATCTCCTCAAGCAAGTTACCAATATGAGAAGTTTCTAGAACTAGAGTTGCAAGAACTAGAGCTCTGTAGATAGAGTTCAATCCCACTTGGAGAACTCTGGGAAACCCCATGTAGAATGTCCCCACAAGGGCTATTTGTACACCAATTCCTAGCAGTTAGTGGTCAAGGGCTGCTCGCAAGGGACATGAATTCCCTGGTACTTCCAGTCTGCCACACATGTGGGCAGAGTGGGCTCTAATGGCCAGAGAAAGCCCTGAGGCAAGGAGCTCTAGGAATGGAGGTGGGAGTCAGTGAGCCTGCATGGAAACTAAAGGCCTTGGGGATGTGAGCAGGACATCAACAACCGTCACAGTGTCTACCTCACTGTCTTCCTTTTTTTTTTTACAAGCCAACTTTATTGAGGTATATATTATAGACCATAACATTTATCCATTTTGACTGTACAGTTTAAGAATTTTTAGCAAATTCACCAAGTTGTGTGACCATTACCATAGTCTATCTTTAGAACATTTTCATCACCCCAGTAAGATCCCACATGCCCATTTACAGTTAATCCCTGTTCCCACTTCTAGCTCCTGGCAACCATGAATCCACTTTTTGTCTCTATGGATTTACCTTCCCCTGACATTTTACATAAATTAATCATACAATATGTGGCTGTCCATGTAAGTGAGAGAGTACCTCTCCAAATGGCTAAGGTTGCAGAAAGGAAGTAAAAGCAAGGTGAGCAAATAAATTTTCCATGTGGATGGTGGGGACATTCTAGATGAAGCCAATGGTTGCGTTATATTGGCAATTAAGAGACAACCCATGCTTAGACCAGAGTCTTCTCCAGATACATTCATTCATATGAATTTTTGAGGTGATGTATTTTAAACACAACTGGTAGGCAGCAAGAAATCTTGAAGCCCATGAACCCATTAGCCTGAGCAACGGAATGAATGGGGCTGTCTCTAAAACCCCTGCTGTTAAACAGATCTAATGGTTTCTGATTATCTTGGGAACTGAAGAAGTCAGTCTTTGGAAGTGACTGATGTACAGAGGGACCTTGGTCTCTTATCTGGCCTGCCAATCCATTCACAGTTTCCTCCCTCTCTTTGTGGAGATAAAATAGAAAAAAACTTGATGGCAGGCAACAAGAGCAGAACAATCGGCCAACTGGTCAACCATAGTATGCATCCTACAGAGTGCCATACCCTCTGTCTGTTGGGTAAACTGATTACAATTCCCCACCCACAGGTGAATAATTGGCCCATGACTAACTGTCTGTGGTAATAACCACTAATAAACGCCAATGACTTAGGATGTGGGACATGGTCTACACCAACTCACCCAAAGAAGACTCTGACCTTGCTGCTGAAGGTCATCTTCTCTGAGCTGCTCCAGTCCCTTGATTCTGGATGAACCCATAAAGCCTAAGTTTGGCTGTTTTCCCTTTTGAGATCCCTATCATGTGCTATTTAGAAACACCCCTTTTTTTTCCTTTGCATTATGAACCAATTAAGAAGTAGAGTCAGAAACAAATTGCTAGCTAACATATCATCTATATTTTTGGTAATATGGGCTGGAGGGTACGGCTTGGACCTATGACCACAATGTGGTTCCCTGATGTCTGCCTTTGAGCCTAGATCCTGGGATTCACTAAAGAGGAGGAGCAGGGGAGCAGAACACTTACCCCACCAGCTGCAAGAGAACTGTGCTTGGGCCTCAGGAGTGGAGACAGAGAGAGGTGGACCCCCACTCCTATCTCCACAAGGCCAGTCCCAAGCCCTGACCCAAGCACGCTGACTCCATGTAAGGCACCCTTGTCCGGGGGAAAGGCCAGTGCCCCAAAAGCCCCAACTGGCTGAGCTAAATAACCACCGGATCCCATCTTCCCAATCTCGCCCATCAGATATGATTATTTCTCCACTCTAGGAGGGGAGGGAGGGGTCAGATGAAGGGAATGATAGACACTTCCTTTTTAATAATTCCAGGGTGGTGGTGGTGGAAATTTCTATTCTTCAGACTAACAAAAATGTTATATTAGAAGAGAAAAGGGACACCTGGGTGGCTCAGTCAGTTAAGCATCTGCCTTTAGCTCAGGTCATGATCCCAGGATCCTGGGATAGAGTCCTGCATTGGGCTCACTGCTCAGCGGGAAGCCTGCCTCTCCCTCTGCCTGCCACTGCCCCTGCTTGTGCTCTCTCTCCCTCTGGCAAGCAAGCAAGCAAGCAAATATATATATATATATATGTAAAATCTTTAACAAAAAAGAGAAGAGAAAGGTTTGCTCTACAGTCCCTGTCAATTTAACTTTCTCCCTTATCTCTCTCTGCAAATCTTTCTCTCCCCCCTTCCTCCTCTTTCCCTCCCTCTCCCTGCCTCTCTCTTGCTCTCTCTCTCTCTCTCCCTCTTTCACAAACACACACACACACACACACACACACACACACACACACTAGGAAGTAAAGGACTTGGATATTAGTCCTCTGAATAAGATAATTAATTTCTTTAAATCTCAGTTTCCCCAAGTGTAAAGTGAGGGACTGTTTCAGCCTTACTTTCCTATGACTCCAGAATCTACAGGAACTTTATTTCAGTCAGAAAGAATTTTATTAAGAAAGAATTCATCAGCTACAGATTGTGCTCTTAAAAAAAACACTTTCTCCCCCTCTACTGGCACTTCTGGCAAACATGTAACATAGAACTTGCAAAGTCATGCCTCTGAGGGCCCAGCAGGTACCAGGAATGAGTTACAGGGGCCAGATGTAGGACAAAAGGGAGTGGTGGGGACTGTGGGTGACCTGGAGCACAAAGGACACCCAATTTTAGCCAACTGCTGTCATGTGGGGAGGAGGGCTCTTGTTGCATGTCCTAATGTTTCAAGAGCAGGAAGACATTGACATTTTGTGTGTGTGTGCAAACCCTGGCTCTTTTAAAAAACATTGCTTAGGCTAAATAAAAGGTATCTGCCAACTCTATTTCACCCACGGTCAGTCACTTGCAATTCTGGCCTACAGTGGCCACATGGATGGTGACTTTCTTATGTCCAGAGACAGCTGTAATCGGAAAAACAGATGCTTGCTGTGTGAGCACTGGTGAGGATCAGGACTTCCCGAGTCTCTTCCCTGCTGCCTGTAGTATTGTCTCACATTCCACTGCTAGAACCGTATCCCCTTGGATCCTCAGGAATTACCCATGTCCACAGACTCCAGGAGACAGCAAGTGTCCCTGGAGGGCCCCCCCCCCAAAATTGTACAACAAGCTTCTGGGGGCTGTTCTTGTTCTAACCTAGTACCCACCTTGGAAACAGCATAGTAACACATACCTCCAACCCATACACCCTTAAAAGCATGGATGCAGGGTAGATTTCACTGCAGTTGTCTCAGGAGATAGGAGAGAGGCTGACATTGCCTTCTGCATGTTAAACTTCCTACTCATCCTCTCCTAATATTCCCTTCTTCTTGCTGACCACCACCTTCAAAAACAAACAAACAAACAAAACCAAAAAAAACAAAACCAAAACAAAAAACAATGTCCAAAGTCTCCAATAGCTTCTCCAGCCAAACTGATCCTGTCATACTGCACATATCCTCAGGATAGCAAATACCTGCTAAGGATAATACTGACAGCCAACAACTACGGAGAACTTAATGAGACGGGCCCTGTTACTAGCACTTTTCAAGTATTTACCTATGAAAATGCTATTATCATTCCGAATATACAAAGGAGGAGACTGAGGCACACAGAGTTTAAGCGACTTGCTCAAATCACACAGGTAGAGGAGTGGGAAATGAAAACCAGACAGTCTGGCTACAAAGTCCATGCGTTTTTTTTTCTTAAAGATTTTATCTATTTGAAAGAGAGAGCACAAGAGAGAGGAAGCACAAGTGGGGGGAGGAGCAGACAGAGAGGGACAAGAGGACTCCCCACTGAGCAGGGAGCCTGATTCAGGGCCTGAACCCAGGGCCCCGAGATCATGACCTGAGCTGAGGCAGACACTTAACTGACTGAGCCACCCAGGCGTCCCCAGAGTCCCAGCATTTAAAAAGGGTTTGGCAAATTTTCTCTGTAAAGGGCCAGACGGTAAATATTTATGGGCCATACCATCCCTGTACCAGTACTCAATGCTGCCATTGTAGCATGAAAGCAGATACGGACAATTTGTAAGTGAATAGCTATGCTCCAATAAACCTTACTCACAAAAATAGGCAGCAGGCTGAAGTTTGCCACTGCTTGCTCTGGAACATAGTATATTGCTCAGCAGAACAAACCTCAGGCTAACCCAAAGAAGTGAGTCCCTTCTAGCATCCCCTTCAACACCACCAATAAGAACATCAGCAGTAGCAGCAACATTTGGACAACACTGGCTTGGGAAGAACCCACAGGAGAATGCTATGTCAGGACAAGGTTAGAGTCCCATGATTTATCCCATCACCCTTGTCAGCAGGTGTGATGGTTCATTTTGTCAACTTGGAGGGTGCTTTGGATGAGATGAACATTTGAATTGGTGGATTTTGAGTAAACAGATTACCCTCCATAACGTGGGTGGGCCTCATCCAATCAGTTGAAGGCCTGAACATAACAAAAAGATGGGCCTTCCCGAGCAAGAGGGAATTCTCCAGCAGACTGCCTTTGGACAGGAACTGCACCAAGTGCTCTCCCGGGACTCCAGCAAACTACCCCACACTGCAGATTTGGACTCACCAGTCTCCATAATCATAGGAGCCAATTCCTTATAATAAATCTCCTTCCAGATAGATATGCATATCCCTTTGGTTCTGTTTCGCTGGACAACACTGACTTATACCACAGGCAATATCTTAGCTAGATAGTTGAGAATATGAACCTGCCTGGGAGTTGGAAGTGCCCAGAACAGGGAGATGAGCACAGGTATAGGAGGTGGGAACACCCAAACTGTCCTCTCCCTGGCTTTGCTCAGGTCTGGCTCAGCTCACTACAGCCATCACTTGAGGGAGCAGTCTGTCTCTCCAGAGCACTACTGGGCTGGTGTGGGCCCAGGACAGTATTTGGACACTTACTCACTGCTTTGGTCTAAAGAGGTGTGGAAAACAGGGCAGTATAAATGTCTCCTGTTGCCATAATGCACCCCCACCCCCTTGTGAAAACAGGGATTCTTAAAATAGTTTGCCAATAATTGTAACATCCCATTACTCCACACTTAGGGCCACAATACTCGAAGATAGAGATATGATGAAGGAGGGATTGGTAGGAGCAGGGAGAAAATGAGAACAAACCAGCCAGTCTTGCTTCAACAACAAAGCCTTCCGGGTACCTCTAGGGTATGAATGCCTGCGCTCTTGACATGTGGGACCAGATACTTTTCTGTTGTGGGGGGCCATCCTCTGCACTGTAGGATGTTTAGAAGATCCTTGATCTCCACCCACTCGATGCCAGTAGCACTCACACCCCACCCCCAAGCTGTGACCAAAAATGTCTCCAGACTTTGCTAAATGTACCCTGTGGGCAAAATCGCTCTTTGTTGAGAACTCTTACATGAAAGGGAATCCCTACATGCCTCTCAAAGCTCAGATTGTTTATATCCAGGGGAACGATGGGCTCATGGCAGGGGATACTTCCCTGGAGCACTAATTGTCCTTGATAGTAATTTAAAGCATTATTTTTATATTAAAACAAATGTGGATATATTACAGAGTAGAATCCCAATCTTAAGGCTGGGAAAAATTTTCATCTGAGGTGGGGCGATTTTGGCTACACTCCCAGAACTCTTGGCAAGTACACATTTACATTTCTCTGCCTTGGGGGAAGCTAATAATAGCTACTGTGTATTGAGTGCCTACCTGGTGCCAGGAGCTCATTGCTTTCCCGCTTGACTGGCACAGCTGGCTACAGTTAGTCCCATTCTGCAGATGAGAAGACTGAGATCCAGGGAGGTCATGAAACTTTTTGGGAGACTGGTGGTTGCTCAGCCATAAAGCTGGTGTTGGAACCCACCTGTCCCATCAAGCTCCTTCCTAATGGGCTTCTGGGAAAATCTGTGAAAAGGTGAGCAGCATCCCGGCACTGTTTGGCGGGGTGGTTTAAGAAAAGGAAAGGCTTTGTTAAAACTGACAAGCTCTTAGCCCTTTTTGGGAGAAGAAAGAGTGAGTTTCTGAAGCCACATGCTAAGAAGGGCAGAATTGCCAAGGTGGGTGGAGCCCACTCCTTGAGAGGGAAATGATCGGTCAGATTGGCAGCACCGGCCCAAGACTCCAGAGTCACAGCCCAAGATGCTCCTGAGTTGCTCCCACCAGCCCCAGCTGGGACATTCCTTCGGGAAGTTTATCTTCCTGGCTTTGATTTATGGATTCCTTCTCCGTGCTTCAGCAGTGCCTGTGGCTGCTGTAGGGACAAGTGGCTCCCTACCTTTAGTCACTGGAGGAACTCCTATAGACTGTCATCTCCGTGAACCACTCATAGTCTGATCTACTCACTACCTCTATTTCTTTAAATGGACCCACTCTTAAAGAATGGAAAAAAACCAAGACCCATCTATACGCTGCCTACAAGAGACCCATTTTAGACCTAAAGACACCTGCAGATGGAAAGTGAGAGGATATAAAAGCATCTATCATGCAAATGGATGTCAAAAGAAAGCCAGAGTAGCAATATTTATATCAGACAAAGGAGGACACTAGGCAATAATATAGGGGACAATCCAACAAGAAGATATAATAATTGTAAATATTTATGCACCCAACATAGGTGCATCCAAATACATAAAACAGTTAATAACAAACTTAAAAGGAACTAATTGATAATGACAAAATAATAGTAGGAGACTTTATTTTTTAAAAAAACTTTATTTATTTATATATTTATTTGACAGAGAGAGAGAGCACAAGCAGGTGGAGCGGCAGGCAGAGGGAAAGGGAGAAGCAGGTTCCCCAAATGAACAGGGAGACTGATGCAGGGCTTGATCCCAAGACCCTGGGATCATGACCTGAGCTGCAGGCAGATGCTTAACCAACTGAGCCACCCAGGTGCCCCAATAGTAGGGGACTTTAACACCCCACTTACAGCAATGGACAGATCATCTAAACAGAATATCAACAAGGAAACAATGGCTTTAAACAGCACACTGGAACAGATAGATTTAACAGATGTATTCAGAACATTCCATCTTAAAGCAGCAAAATACATATTCTTTTCAAGTGCACACAGAACATCTCCAGAACAGATCACATATTAGCCCATAAAACAAACCTCAACAAATTCAAGAAGGTTGAAATCACCATGCCTATTTTCTGACCCCAACACTATGAAAGTGGAAGTTAACCACAAGAAGAAAATCAGGAAAGGCCCAAATGCACGAAGGTTAAATAACATGCTATTAAACAATGAATGACCAACAAGGAAACAGAAGAAGAAATAAAAAAGTACATGGAGACAAATGAAAATGAAAACACCAAGTTCCAAAACCTCTGGGATTCAGCAAAAGCAGTTCTAAGAGGAAAGATTATAGCAATACAGGCCAATCTCAAGCAACCTAACCTTGCACCTAAAGGGGCTAGAAAAAGAACAGCAAACAAAACCTAAGACCAGCAGAAGGAAGGAAATAATAAAGATAAGAGCAGAAACAAATGATATAGAAACTAGAAAAATAATAACACAGATCAATAAAACCAGGAGCTGGTTCTTTGGGGAAAAAAATCAATAAAATTGATAAACCTCTACCCAGACGCAACAAGAAAAAAAGAGAATGGACTCAAATCAACAAAATCACCAATGAGAGAGAAGAAATTACAATCAATACCACAGAAATACAAGCAATCATAAGAGAATATTATGAAAAACTATATGCCAACAAACTAGACAACCTGGAAGAAATGGACAAATTCCTAGAAACATATAAAGTACCAAAACTGAAGCAGGAAGAAATAGAAAATTTGGACTGATAACCAGCCAAGAAATTGAATCAGTAATCAAAAAACTTCCCAACAAACAAAAGTCCAGGACCAGATGGCTTCACAGGAAATTTCTACCAAACATTTAAAGAATAATTCAACCTTTTCTTCCTAAACTATTCCAAAAAATAGAAAAGGAAAGAAAACTTCCAAATTCATTCTATGAGGCCAACATTACTCTGATACCAAAACCAGATAAAGATACCACTAAAAACGTGAGGTATAGGCCAGTATCTCTGATGAATACAGATGTAAAAATTCTCAACAAAGTATAAGCAAACTGAAACCAACAACACATTAAAAAATCACTCACCATGATCAAGTGGGGCTCATTCCTGGAATGAAACGGTGGTTCAATATATGAAAATCAATCATATATTGACAGGTATATAATGTGATACATCGCATCAATAGAGAAAGGATAAGAATCATATGATCACTTCAATAGACACAGAAAAACAATTTGACAAAATACAACATCCATTCATGATAAAAAACCCTGAACAAAGTAGGTTTAGAGGGAATATAAACATAATAAAGGCCATATATGAAAAACTCACAGCTAACATCATCTTCAATGGGGAAAAACTGAGAGCTTTCTTCCCCTAAGGTCGGGAACGAGATACGGAAGTCCACTCTCATTCAACATAGCCCTGGAAGTCCTAGCCACAGCAATCGGACAACAAAAAGAAATAAAAGGCATCCAAATCACTAAGGAAGAAGCAAAACTTTCACTCTTTGCAGATGACATGATACTTATATAGAGAAAACCCTAAAGACTCCACCGAAAACCTACTAGAATTTATAAACAAATTTAGTAAAGTCACAGGGTACACTATCTATGGACAGAAATATGTTGTATTTCCAATAATGAAGCAGTAGAAAGAGAAATTACGAAAACAATCCCATTTGCAAATGCACCAAAAATGATAAGCTATCTAGGAATAAAACTAACCAAAGAGGCAAAAGACCTGTACTCTGAAAACTACAAAACACTGATGAAAGAAATTGAAGAGGAAAAAATAAAAAGAAAGAAAATGAAGAGGACACAAAGAAATGGGAAAAAAATTCCATGCTCATGGACTGGAAGAAAAAATATTATTAAAATGTCTGTACTACCCAAAGCAATCGAAACATTTAACACAATCCCTATCAAAATACCAACAGTATTTTCTACAGAACTAGAACAAGAACCTGAAATTTGTATGGAACCACAGAAGACCCCAAGTAGCCAAAGCAACCTTGAGAAAAAAAAGCAAAGCTAGAAGCATCACATTCTGGACTTCCAGTTGTATTACAAAGCTGAAATCATCAAGACAGTATGGTACTGGCACAAAAAAAACAGACACATGGATCAATGGAGCAGAACAGAAAATCCAGAAATAAACCCACAATTATATGATCAATTAATCTTCGACAAAGAAGGAAAAAATGCCCAATGGGAAAAAGACAGCCTCTTCAATAAATTGTTTTGGGAAAACTGGGTAGCAACATGCAAAAGAATGAAACTGGACCACTTTCTTACACCATACACAAAATATGCTCAAAATAGATGAAAGACTTAAATGTGAGACCTGAAACCATAATAATCCTGGAAGAGAACACAGGCAGTTAGTTCTTTGACATCAACTGTAGCAACTTCTTTCTAGATATGTCTCCTGAGGCAAAGGAAATAAAAGCAAAAATAAACTATTGGTACATCATCAAAATAAAAAGCTTCTGGGGTGCCTGGGTGACGCAATGGGTTGGGGCATCCAACTTTTGGTTTTGGCTCAGGTTGCGATCTCTGGGTGGTGTGATCAGCCCCATGCCTGACTCCATGCTAAGTGGGCTCAGTCTGCTTGACAGTCTCTCTCCGTCTCCCTCTGCCCCCTCCCCTCTGTGTGTGCACACACTCTCCAATAAATAAATAAGTCTTAAAAAAATTAAAAAATAAATTAAAAGCTTCTGCACAGTGAAGGAAACAATTAACAAAACTAAAAGGCAACCTACGGAACGGGAGAAGATATTTGCAAATGATGTATCTGATAAGGGGTTAGTATCCAAAATATATAAAGAACTTACAAAATTCAACACCCAAAAAACAAATAATGCAATTAAAAAAATGGTCAAAAGACATGAACAAACATTTCTCTAAAGAAGACATCCAGATGGCCAACAGACACATGAAAAGAGCTCAACATTGCTCATCATCAGGGAAATACAAATCAAAACCACAATGAGATATCACCTCCCACCTGCCAGAATGGCTACAATCAAAAGCACAATAAACAACAGGTGTTGGCGAGGATGTGGAGAAAGGAGAACACTCCTACAATGCAAACTGATACAGCCACTCTGGAGAACAACATGGCGCTTCCTTAAAAAGTTGAAAATAGAACCACCACATGATCCAGCCATTGCACTACCGGGCACTTCCCAAACTACACAAGAACACTAATTCAAAGGGATGCACGCACCCCTATGTTTATAGCAGCATTATTTATAATAGCCAAGATATGGAAGCAGCCCAAGCGTCCATGGCTAGATGAATGGGTAAAGAAGATGGCTAAGACTTTCTCCCTGGTGTCGTCGTTGTAACTGAAAACGACTACTTCTCTACCGATAACTCACTGCCATTAGTGGTCATACCAGAAACCATGCGGCTTTAACAGTGTTACAGGTTTTCCACCTGAGGACACATGCAAACAGATGGCAGGTTGTTATGGACTCAGCGTTGCCTCTCAAAAAGTCATATGTACAAATCCTAACCCCCAGTAACTCAGAAGGTAACTGTATTTGGTTTAGGGTCTTTAAAGAGATGATTAAGTTACAATGAGTTCATGGTGGTCATCCACTCTGAGTGGTGTCCTCCGAACAAGAGGAAATGAGGACAGAGGAAAACGAATAGAGGAAAACCCATGTAAAGACCCAGGGAGAAGACAGACATCTACGAGACGAGAAGCCTGAGAAGGGACAATTCTTGTTGACACCTTTGCCTTGGACATCCAGCTCCCAGAACGATGAGAAAATAAAATGTCTGCCTTTTAAGCCACCCAGCCTGTGGTACTTTGTATGGCAGGCCTAGCAAAAGAATACTGGGGTTACTAGCCATGGAACCTCGAGCAAGTTACTTTGCCTCTTGAAGCCTGGGTTTTCTTATCTCTCCAAGATGGGGTAACAGGACAGTCTACATTACGGAATTGTGAAGGAAATAAAAAATATGTCCAACATGGCTAGTTACCAAAGGTCCTGGTACAGAACAGGACTCAAATTAACAACATAGGCAAGAAGAAAAATAAACAACAAAAAAAAACCACCCAAATTTTTATTATCACAATAGTTGGAATGCTCTCTGGACCCTGGAGGACTTGAAGATGTTCGTGACCTTTATCGCCAAAGAGATAATCAAGAGTTGGGTGCTAAGCACGAAAGGCTCCATCTCCCACACTAACCAACTGGAGGGGGGCGGGCAGGGGCATAGGAAACAAACTCATCACTCCTCTTGCCTCTTCCCCAAAGTTATCCAGATGTTCTAAAACCACCCAGTTACAGGGGCGTGTGGGTGGCTCAGTCAGTGGAGTGTCTGACTCTTGGTTTGGGCTCAGGTCAAGATCTCATGGGTCACGAGATCAAGTCCTGAGTTGGGCTCGAGCTCAGTGTGAGTCTGCTGGAGATTCTCTCCCTCTGCCCCTCTACCCACTTGGGCCTGTTCTCTCTTTCTCTCTCAAATAAATAAATTTTAAAAAAATCCACCCCATTAGAGGGTCCCCCACCTTCTTTTCCCACTCAACTCCTTCTTCATCAGGATGGCTATTTCCCCGGCCCCATCCCCACCTCCACCCCCTGCAATCTTTCAGTGTGTTCTGGGACCCCTTTCACATCCATCCCTACAGACCCCTTAAGTGCTTACCTGGGGCCCACCGCTTATAAATTGTAGAGCCAGGCTTTGACCCCAGGCCTATGTGACCCTTGACACATCCCAGGAGTGAGACAGATTAAAGGAGGACTTTGGTTTGCCAAAAATAGTAACAATCCACCCATTAATTATAATTTCTACTCATTAATTACAGTGATGGATGATAATGATTAAGCATAACATAAGGTTTTTGCTGACATAGTAATGGCAGTCGTGGTGTCTGTTTGCTGAACACTTACTATATGCCCACACTTCATGCGCATGTACGATTCCTTTGGATTCCTCCGATCAGCCTTCCATGTTGACGGTTTTATTATGCTCATTTCATACCCGAGGGCACTGAATCGTGGAGCCCACACATCTACTGTCTAACGGATTCTGAGAGAGACGGGGTGGGGCGGGGAGCAGGGAAAGAAAAGACAAAGATAATGCTGGAGAGGAGAGAAAAGGCACAGGGAAGTGCTTTTCTTATTTCCTCCTGGGTCCCCCACACAATAGCAGGACTGCATCATCCAAGTTTCTCTTCTTCCTGAGACTTGGACACCCCTCCACCCTGGAAGTAGGGCGAGCCGTACAGCTCATGCAGCCAGTGTTCTCCTGATCTATCCCCGCTGGGCTAGTTTGCTAGGGCTGCCTCAACAAACAACCAGAGCCTGAGAAGCTTCAACAAAGGTCTCTCCTCCAAACAGCATCACATGGGGGGCTTGGGCTTCAACATATTTGAAGGTGTGAGATGATAGAAAGTGCTTACATTGGTCTCTGCCCCTGGTTCCTCACACAGAGCTCCTAAAACCCTTATAATTTCCCAAGTGGTAAGAGTGCTGGGAGCATCTTTTGTTCTACTGAGGTGACTCTCGTGGCTCCTGGGTGGGGGCTGGTCACCAGAAAGGCCAAGTCATGATTAGAAGCTTGGAATTTTCAGCAGCCCCCCACCCCATCCTACCTGCCTAATTCTCCGGAGAGGAGAGAGAGGTGAGGGGTAGAAACAGAGTTAGTATTCGGTCGTGCCTACTGAGGAAGCCTCCATAAAATCCCAATAGTATGGGTTTTAGGAGAGTCCAGATTAGGGAACATGTCTATGCCTGAGAGGGTGACACAGCCCAATTCCAGGGGGACAGAAACTCCTGTGCTTGGGACCCTCCCAGACCTTCCCCGATGTATCTCTTCATCTGACTACCCATCTGTATCCTTTGTCATACCCTTTAATAAACTGCTCGAGGTAAGTAAGTGTTGCCCTATGTTCCAAGAGTTGTTCTGGCAAATAATGGGACCCACGTGGGGGAGGTCATGGGAACCTCTGATTTGTAGCCAAGTGGGACAGAAGTTGTGGGACCTACTACTTGGGAGAGGAGGCAGTCTTGTGGGACCAAGCCTTTACCCTGGGGATATGATGCTAGCTCCAGGTACACAGTGTCAGAATTGAGTTGTAGGACATCCAGCTGTGTCCCGGAATTGCTTGGTGGTGTGGGAAGAGCCCCACCTCTTGTGTCTGAAGCGTTGTGTGGTAGTCGTGTGAGAGCAAAGGAGATGCATGGCAGGAGGACTGGGGTTTTTCCTTTGTGGGGTGGGGCGGGTAGTGGTGGTGGGGGGGACACACATATTCAGCCCATATGACAATGGTCTTCTCCCTGTGTCTCTCCACACCATCTTCCCTCTGCCTAAATGCCCCCTTTTTATAAGACACTAAGGAATGAGCACCTACCCTAATGACCACATTTCAACCTCTGTAATGACTCTATTTCCAAATAAGGTCACATTCTGAGATACTGACATCAGCACTTCAACATATGAATTTGGGGGCCACACAGTTCAACCCGTAACACCAGCCACATGAGTGTGCGTCTTAGGTTACGGACATTTCTTGACAGTCCAGCCCCACTAGGGTTCCACATCCTTTTCCAATATGAAAATATCCTCCAATCCAGCCCAAACCTTCTCCCATCACAGTTTAAGTTAATTGCCTTTCAATATCCTAAAATAACAATATTCTCTCTTTTGAGCCTTAAGTTTTGGACTCTCTTTGTAGCTGAACAAACCCCCCCCCCCCCGCCAATTAAAGGACACAAAGAAAGGGAACTGAGAAGAGAGACTGGGGGCAGGGTATTCAAATCATTGTCTTTAGTTCAAAATGTGAGCCAGATGCTATCAAGGACTGGATAAGGAAGGTATACTCATGGTTGTGGTTCAGAAGCCTGAGAGCTTTGGTTTAAAAATAGGCGAACTGAAATAAACACTGAGAGCTACTCAGATGGCACCGAAATAGAGTGGTAATTGATCTAATGCAACTTTTGCCTCGGATAACATCATTATTTGTGAAATTATGTCAGTGTTGCTGCTGCCAAGTCAGCAAGCACTTACAGGACGTGACTTCTAATTTAGGAATTGGACTATTTGTGGCTCATCTTCGAAGACAGCAGGAACTCAGTGGACACCGGGGGCCAGACTTCTGAAAGTGCACAGGTTTCAGCTTTAAATTTGCAACCTCGGAATGCAGGGGAGGTGTCCTCTCCCAGTGTCCCTTTTGAGGAGGGACTCGCTGCCTGGTTCTAGGGAGTGTGGCTGGAAGATCGCCCCCAGCTATCAGTTCCTTCAAGGTCGGCCTTGGCTGCAGGTCAGCCCACATAGCCTGTGACTTAATGAAACAGGGGTATGAGCTAAGAACCCACTCGCATCACTCCAGTGTGACCTGGTACTTGCTCCAGAGCTAAGTCCTGCCTGCCTTATGATTCCAATTCTTACTGTAGCTCCCACCTGCTTCTTCCTCCTTCCTCTTCCAGGTGGAGATTCCTAACACCTCAGACCCTAGACCCCAACTCAACATCTGCTTCCAGAAGCCTGACCTGCCACAGGGCCCTCCGCAGTTTCCACCTGTACCTGTGGCACTCCCGAAGGTAAGAGGGTGGAGCTGGCTGTAGGATTCTCTGCTGGAATTTCAAGTGGGAGAATCTTTTAGATTATTCAAGAATATAATACCAGATTTCCGTTCATTTGGCTTACACAAAATAAGGCACACGTGTAAAGCTTTTGTTAGAAAGGACAGCCATTCCCTTATTGACATTTTTTCTCCGCAACTGTCTGGATCCAGCCACTGTCCGAGGTACTGTGACCGCCACGGTACACGGGACAGACAGGTTCTCAGAGCTGAGGTTCTAGGGGAGGAGAGCAACAGTCCGAGGAACTGTGACCGCCACGGTACACGGGACAGACAGGTTCTCAGAGCTGAGGTTCTAGGGGAGGAGAGCAACAGTCCGAGGTACTGTGACTGCCACGGTACACGGGACAGACAGGTTCTCAGAGCTGAGGTTCTAGGGGAGGAGAAGCAACAACATAGAGATGCGTGAGGGTGTTGACGAGGACATATAAATCTTTAAAACCCATGACGAAAATAAGATCGGGGATGGTACTGGTGACTGGGATCTGGAAAGAGTCTTTGGATAAAATGGCCAAGGGGGACCTCTGAAGGAGGTGGCAGTAGTGTTGAGACATGAAGGACCAAGGCAGGCAATCCAGATAAAACTTTAGCCCTTGGAACTGAAAAGACCCAAAAGTTCCTATTCAAAGCTGAGTTTAACCGACAGCATCATCTAGAGGATGGAGGGGACCACTCTGCCAATGTGAGCTGGTCAGCTGGACCACTGACCATGCCTGGTGGCCTCCATGGAGACTGAATCACGAACTGGACGGCCACAGAGATTTGGCCCAGATTGGAAACAGCTCATCAAAGTGATTCTTGATTCTCACATTTGATTTTTATGTAGAAATGGTGGAGAAAGTGGCTCATCTACTCCCTTGGTTTATGCTGTAGGTCAGAGATGACAGGGTTCCCAATTAACAGGCATTTAAACTACCCCTTATGATCTTTGCTGGGCTTTCTTGCTTGATTTTTTTTTTAACTTTGTCCAATTCTTGGCAACTCGATTTTAAAGGTCATTGTATTAACTGCAAAGATGAATCAAGGGGTGAGGTCATGTTTCACCCAGAGAAACCCTTTTGTCTTGTGTGCTGTCATTTCCATGGCCCATCGATGCAGATCTAGGCTTCAAAAAGATAATTCTATTTCAACATAGTATTCTTTGGGGGAAAAGAACTGCCTTCCCTTCCAAAACCCAGCTTTGCCTTCTCATCAAAGGAAGACTTTGTGGCGCGTTTGTCTCCCTCGTATCTGGGAGAGCAGCTGGGCTCACCAGCCCTACTCCAGCTGAAGAGAGCTGTGGACTTTATTGTAATCACCTTGTTGAAATATTTGGAATTGTATAGCAAGAGACTGGTTCTATGTTGCCATAATTTATGACAAAGACCTGAATAAATCCCCAGACATGGATTTTCTATAAAATCCTTCCTTGTGAAACTTTGTTGCACTGCAAAAATGAAAAAAAAAAAAGAGAGAGAAGAGAGGGAAAAGGGGAGAAAAAAAAAGCCCACAAGATATATATAAATCTCTGAGGATGCCATTTCCATTCATCACATTTACTGTAAAACATGGATTTTATTTGGATGGAAAAAGAATGAATCATAGTGGTTTTAGCATCTAATGTGGAGCTTGCTTGTAGCACTTCCCTCCGATCTTTCTGCTTCCTCAAGATCAACTGAATATGGAAGGAAGAAGCTTGCAAAGAATACTTTCTATCAACCCTAGAATGTTCTGTTAGGATGGGCATTGGGAGATGGAGGGAAATCTCCTTTTTTGTGCCCTTTACCAGGGACAGCTATTAGTCTGTGAATGTTTAGAATACTTCCTAGTTGCAGCAAGAAGTATATTTTACTTATTCAAATTATATTCTCTGAGGTGGATAGTGGGGAGAGCAAGGGGCAGGGGAGGGACAGAAAGGGAGAGAGAGAGTGAAGAAAGAGAAGGAGGCCAAGCCAGAGGAGGGAGAATCTTTTAAAACGTATAGCTTATTTCAACTTCCATCGCCCTCATAGCCTGAGAAAGCAGGAGATGGAAAATCTGACTCTAAGATCCCCCTTTTGTCCTTCTGGCTCTTGCAGTATGAGCATCTCCCCACGCCGAGTGTCAGACTGCTGTTTTTCTTCACTATGATCCCTTCAACACGACTCAACCTCCTGATCGGTGGTTCAGCCCAAGACACAGTGATCTTTGCCAGATAGAGGCAAAGTGGACTGTGTTGCACACACTGAGAAACTATCCACTGCCTCACGGCATGGATAATTGAAGAGGACTTTTAAGTGAAATTATGCTTTTCCATGATTGTTTCCTCATACGATGACTTTGGAATCTAACTACCTCTTAAGATCCTTCTCCACTGGGGTCCCCCTAAGTGAACAGACAGGGATTACAGAAGAGTTAAACATTTTTCATTAATTATTTGTCAAATACTTACTGAGAATGTCCTCTGTGCCAGGCACTGTGTTGAGCTTGGAAGATATTACATGATGATGCAAAGAGAAGTTTCTCTCCAGTCTTTTCATGCAATCCCAGGGTTTAAAAGCTGAGGAGACCCTTGGAAAATATCCTCTACCAACAACAACGCTGAGCAACCTTTTGCACAAAGGACTGCTTTGGGGAAAATAAACACGTTTTTCGGCCACATTCTTTTGGTTCATTCAAAGTGAATTCAAATTGAAAATGGTTTTATTGAGTTTCTTGGAGGGAACGGGACATTCTCAAAACAGAGCTTACTTATTTGATTAAATAGAAGGCTGTCAATAAAGGATTTGACATGGCTTTTTGGCCACAAAAAGGCTAATCTTTGGGCATACTTGAGAAGTAGGCCCATGGAGTTGGCTTTTAGATGGTTCAATGTGAAATTAGATCATGGACTGTATCCCAGCATTTAGGCAGGTCACAAGTGGCCCAGAGACTGTGCTCACTTATCCAGGAGGTAGTGAGGGGGGGTGTTGTAGCTGATTCCATTTTTCATCTTCTCCAGCATATTGTGTAATAACTGGGTCCCTCTCCTGGGTTATGTGTCTGTGTTATTTAGAACTCTTTTGATTGCAAGAGACCAAAAGAAAAAAAAATATGAAAAAAAAAAGAAGGGGAGATGTAAAATCTCACATGAACTCAAAAGCCCAGGTGTTCGGTTCAGGCATGATAGAAGTCAGATGTTCAAGTCATTGACGCGGTGCTTGACTTTCCCTTTTCTCAATCTCTGCTTTCCTCTCTGGCAGCTTCACTCCTAGGCACACTCTTTCTGTGTGCACCCATGACCCACTAAGCAGAGCTGGGCTTATACCCTCCCAAATCCAAATCTAGCAGGGAAGATTTGCCTCTCTCTAGGTCAGGCCTGCCCCAGTTCTAGAATGAGAGCTGATGGATTCTGCCTCGTCTCAGTGGTCTCATTGGCCAGAATGGTCCACTGCTCAGAGATCGGGCCAGATTCACATAAACCATATAGACAGAGAGTGAGGAGAATGATTCTCTAAGGAAAATTGGACTGTTGCTTCCTGGATGAAGTTGGGGCTGGGGTGGGTGTGATCCTGGAAATACAAAGAAAGACTCTCTACCGTACTTTTGTCTATTTGGCTGCTCATTCATCCACTCACCGACCCATTCGTTCATCCACCCACCCACCCACCCACCTATCTATCCATCCACTCACCCACCAGTCACCCAGATAAACTAGCTAACTGATGACTGCTCTTCCCTTTACTGTAGACAGCAATTAAGCTTCCAGTGCATGGCATATCAGGAGTTAAGACCATTTTTTCAATAAATGAATAAATGATTTTCCTTATATCCTAATTTTATATACATTAAAAAGGCATATCACAATGGTTGATACACAGCCGGGATCTGCGCCCATCTCTTCAACTATGTTTTTCTCAGGAAGATGTTGCCTCATGTGCTGGGGAGCAGGGGAGTCCCCCACAAGGCAGACGTATTTGAATTATTGCCTAAACACAATGGCATCGTACAAGGGTATACTTATCTGTGGTTTTATTAACCAGTGTTCATTTTTATCCCAAAATCATATCCATCTTTTCAAAAGAAAAGTTTACCCTCATTATAATGCCACATCACAGCAAAAAGTCCCAAATATAAATAACAATTTTAATGTCAAAAGCTAGGCACATTCTGTTATTGTGCATAGCTCTCATCCCTGAAGCTACTACCCAAACTATTGAAATATACCTCAAAATACGTGTGTCTTAATAAGGCTTTAGGGATAACCATGATATTGGTGGATGGAATTAGAATAGAGGGCATCTGGAATAATTCCATGAGAAATGCCTTAGTATGGACCCAACAAAGTTTAAAGCCATAGGGATGGGAGGTGGGGTGATCAAACATGCTTTCACCATCATCTTTAAGATTCTTTTGCAATTATATATATTTGTATATTTATATCTTATTTATATATTTATATTTTGCATATATATACACACATATATACATACATATATATACACACACATATATATATATGTATGTATATTTCTTTTTTGCCAAATTTAGGTGCCTTATAAGCCCAAGCCTATTTGATACATGTTTAATCTGGACTGTAGCTGTGTTATCATAGTGTTTTGTGTCCAAGGATTCTAAGACGTGAGTTTAGCATGGAATTTACAATTGACTATTGAAAGAGGAAAAAAAATGACTGTGAGCTAGGAGTCTTTGGTTTATTCATTTGCTCAGCAAATATTAATTGAGTACCTACCATGTGTCCGGCACTGTTCTGGGATACAACAGTGAATGAAGCAAACAGACACGAATTCTTTCCTTCATGGAACTTAGAGCTTGTTTCTGTCATTCAGGAGTGATTTGCGTTTTGATGTACCAATCACCCTCTGTGGGCATCTGCTTTCCTGTTTGTAGTATGAGAGCTGAGTCAACTCTCAACACAAGTAAGAGAAAGGGACCGCTTAAAGCAGGAGGCTTGGGAAAAGGAAAACCCAGAGGACAGAGTACCTCTGTTCAAACACGGAGAAAGGGTTCTGTTTATGGACAAGTATAACTGATCTGTGTGGCTCCCTAGGATAGAATGAGGGGCAGTGGAGACAGAGCTTAACCACATATAAATAGCTCGTTGAGTTAGTGAGTTCTCTGTTACTGGAAGTGTGCAACCAGAATGCTGGAAAAGGTATCAGGCTTTCAAACACCCTTCCAAATATGAAAGTATAAGCATAATTAACACTACCCTCCACCACCTTGGTACTGCGCCATTTGGCCCATGGGACCTCCATGTTTGCCGCAAGAGAAGAAGACAGGGTAGGAGGAGGGCTCCTAACTACCTCAGCCAGGAGGTAACAGCTCGTTTCTGCTCACAGCCCATCAGCCAGAGTGAATCTCATGGCCCAGAACTAACATCAAGTAAGACAAGGAAACGTAAGAAAGAACGTGAATATATGGTGAACACCTTCTCTGTTGAGTAAGATTTTGTAAAAATGGAGACAACGACAATAATAGCTATTTCAGAGTTATTTTTAGAATTAAATGAGCTAAAATGGATTAGCTTATTTAATCACATGTCATCCAGTGACTGACATTCAAAAGAAAAAAAAAAATGAACCACCGAGTTTTCTGGCAGGACCAACAGAGAAGGTGCCCTACAGAGTCCCTGGAAGGAGTTGCTTGAAAGGGGCTGGTCTTACATGGTCACACCCCCACGCCTTGACTTGATGCCTTTCATTCCAGCATCAGAGCCCCGCCGCTGCCACCCTGTACATCTCTGGGTCTGGTGCAGCCAGGGGATGCGAGGTCAGGAGTTGACATGGAAAGGCCAGTTGGGAAGCCTCCAGTGACAATGTCAGCCACGCCGACCCTGAGGGGGAAGGAGGCAGCATGGGCTTGCTCTTAGAGAGTCAGAGAGGCGGTTTCCCCTCAGTGGAGCATCCTAGGAGCAGGCTGCCCATCAGAATTTGAAATGAATTCAATTTAGCCTTCTGTGATTGCTTATTTGATTCCTGACGATGACATGCAGTTAGGAAGGAAATTGACATTCTGTCATTTCTGTTCCAACAAAGCAAACTCTAATGAGTTCCCTCCTAGGTACTTTGTGGTAGCCAGGCCACCTGCTCTTCTGACAGGGAGAAATTAGCAAGTACGGGGATCTGAGATAGAGAATCCTCAGCTTCATGCTTTTTAGAGCATTATGAATGGATGAATAAGATAGACAGTCAGGGGTACACCTAAACCTCCTTTTCCCCAGATACTACAATAGACCTCCTTTCTAAGAGCACTCAGGGTGGCTTTCTGCTATAGAAATATGAATTCTCTTACTTGTTATCCAGAGATCATTTATGTTCAAGGTCATTTAAAAAAAAATCTCGAACAATTTAAGAGTCTAGAGTCATCCCCAGTGAATCATAAAAGGCCCGAGAGTTCCCAACACAGGAAAGTGTTTGTCATGTCACGGCGACCCAATGTCCCCCTTATCCAAGCCTTTATATGACCACCACATAATGAATTATGCCCATGAAGATGTGAGAAAGGTGAGCCCATCTGAGTTAAGGAGAGGCCAGTCAGGCAAATGGGATGGGGCTGGACAAGATTCTCCGAACATGGCTGAAGGGTCAGCAAGAGCTTTGCGTCTTATCAGTGAAAGAAGAAAACCCACAGGAACTTAAATGGAAGGCTCTAATGTCAATATCCATGGAAACGGAGCCTTCCATGTATCTTGGATAGATGTGATTTAGAGGATAGTCCCATGAAATGGTGAGAAAAAAATGTGAGCATGAAACCATAGAACAGAGTGCTTCTCTACGGGGGCAATTTCGCCCTCTCCTCTCAGAGAACACCTGGCAATATAAAAACATTTTTGGTTGCCACACCCAGAGGGGAGGGGGTGACTGGCATCTAACGAGCATCCTACAACACCAGCAAAACTGCGTACGAGACGGAATGATCTGGTCCACAGTGTGGACAGCACTGAGCTTGAGAGACTGCTCTACGGAGCAAGGGGCCAGGCACGGGATGGGGACGGCTTCAGACAAGCAGGGTCTGTTGCTTTTGCAAAGACTGTGTCCACTGCCCTTGGGAAAACCTCATGGTGAGTCAAGAAAGGTGAAATCGTCCGATGTTGGCTCAAAAACCTAATCACGATCCTCTGTTGAAAATCCTCAGCCGACGTCCTACTATTTTTAGGTAGAAGTCCAAGATGCCTCACACAGCCCTCAGGGCCCTGTGCAAATATTTTCCTCGTCCTGCGCAGCAAGGAGGAGAAGAATTAGGAAAGGAACACTGATCAGGTTACCCCCCTCTTCCACGTCATGTTAGTGGAAAAGGGGAGAAAAGGATAATTACAAATGATCTGTTACCAGTGTACCCGCAGACAGCAGGAGGTGGGGGCGACCGTGAATGAACCTCATCAGTAGACCCCATGAGGGTTATCGATAGACTGGCTCTCAAAGAGCAACACATATCCGGTTTGTTTTCAGATATTCAGGGGTCACTAAAACCTAGACGAGAAAGGGGAATCATTCGGACACCCTTCTCCCTCCTCCTCCCTTTAGGGTCCAGTCTTTGTTTCCCACACAGCAGCGCTTGGGATTCTGGAAAATGAGGAAGGTGGATGAGAATTTTGGCAAGTTTGACTGGTGGCTCCCGACTTCAGTATGGCTAAATGTTCCTCAGGAAAGATACACATCACTCCTCCCAGCTTTTCTTTGGGCTTGGATTTGTCTCTCTTTGGCACAGTCCATTCTGAGATGGAACTGATGACAGCCTGGTTTCATCTGGGTCCCAAACCCATGGTTGGCTCGCTGCGCTCCTGTCACCCGTCCCACTGGACTTCGCTCAGGACCTGGAGCATCCTGCTTCCCCTTCCTACAAGTTCTGCCCTCAGGGTGGGTTCCGGGCTCTGTCTTTACTGCTTCTCTTACACACAAACACACACACACACCTGTACATCCACACACATCCATCCACCCAAACCCACACATTCATAACACACACACACATATCCATCCACACATCCACAATCCTCACAAACCCACACATCCACACACATCCCCACACATCCATCAACACACATACACACACACACACACACACACACATATCCATCCATACATCCACAATCCTCACAAACCCACACATCCACACACATCCCCACACATCCATCAACACACATACACACATATCCACACATACACAAACCACACAAAACCACACATCCCCACACATCCATCAACACACATACACACACACACACATCTACACACACATCCATCCACCCAAACCCACACATCCACACACATCCCCACACATCCATCAACACACACACACACACACACACATCTACACACACACATCCATCCACCCAAACCCACACATCCACACACATTCCCAGACATCCTCACACACATCCATACTCAGATAACACACACGCCCATACATCTATCTACACACACATCCATCCACACACTCAACACACACACATCCACACCCATACCCACACATCCACATGTACACACACACACCCCACATTATTTACTCTTGCTCATCTTTCTGATATCAAATCAAACATTATTTTTAGAATGATTTTCCTCACTCTCCCTGACCTTGCTCCTTTTTTTAAAAATATTCCTATGCTTCCCCTGTCACACTTACATTGATTTTTTGAAACAATTTCAAGAGCCTTTATTGAAACCAACATTCATATAGTATCTTAAGGGTGAAATTCTGTTTCAGCAAAACCAGTTTAACAATTCCAAATATATATAAAAACATTTAGGGGCGCCTGGGTGGTGCAGTTGGTTGAGTGTCCAACTCCTGGTTTTGGCTCAGGTTGTGATGGAGCCCTGCGTTGGGCTCCGCACTTAGCGAGGAGTCTGCTTGAGATTCTCTCTCCCTCTCCCTGCCCCTCCCATTTGTGCTCTTGCTGTCTAAAGTAAGTAAATAAATCTTTTTAAAAAACCCAACAAACATTTAAAAATTAATCTTGTGATAGGTGACAATCTCCCTTTTCCCCATTTCATCTGCCATACTTAACTGCACCAAATAAACAGAAAAGACTTTAATCACCTGGACCAAAAAATAAAAATAAAAAAAGGAAAATTGCATTTTGACAAGTGCCAAATGTCCGAAACAATACCCAGAGTCTAATTATGGTGTAACTAAGGCTTCCAACATGACAGTCCACAAAGCCAGTGTGAATCCCCAACATCCTGAGATATCCCGTAGCTTGACTTTGCTAGACTAAGGCTGTATAGTGTAGACTCATGTATTTTTCTATCTTTTGATGAATAGCTCCACGAGGACAGGGGCCCAGTCTGGGCTGCAACTCCATGTACTGCACAAGGCATCTCGCCTAGGGGGGTCCCGGGGGCCTAAAGTAGCCTTCCCTCTGCTGGCCTGGCTGGCCACAGCCGTATGCTTGCCGAGTATCCCCAGCACCCAGTACAGTGCCTGGCACAGAGCCACGGCCCAGAAATGGGGATCGGGGCCACTGTCTGGCTGAGCCCCAGCACCATCCATCACTGAGAGGGGAGGGAAGAGCCACCTTGCAGGCAGAGAGGCCTCCCAGGCCCACACGGCGGGCAGCACCTCCTCATCAGTATGCCGTTCACACGGGTCAGTCATCAGCCAAGCTGCCATCTCAGTAAGTCAGAAGGCTGGGCCACCACTTCCCAAGGACCTGCCAGAGTCCATCTGGGAGCCCATGAGGCTGAGAGCCTGTGGCCATCGGTCTAGCATTCTCAAAAGCAACTGGTGAAAAACATCAATGGATTATGAAAGAAAACAATCCCTTCCTCCTTCCTCTGTAGGTAGAGGCTGAAAGTCACACCCAGTTTCTAAGACTCTGTCTCCTGTGCCCCTAGATAAATAAGATCACCTCCCCAAGCCTTTGTTCTTCATCTGTAAAATGGGGGTGAGAGTAATAGTCCCAACCACCCAAAGTAAATATGGGAATGTGTTTAATGCTGTAACATGGTGCAGAGAACATGGGGTGTGCGTGTGTGTGTGTGTGTTTAATGAATTCTCATAATGGCCCCAGACTGAGCCAAAAGGAAATACACAGACATAGACAGTGAGGACAGCAATCTCCATCTGGGTTGTCTTGATTTGTCTTACTCACACTCCTCTGCCCAGGCCTGTTAGCTCCCATGCAACTACCCAAGTCCTGGACAAACCATCAGAAGAGTTGCCATTGACAGAAGGAAAGAAGGGGCACTTGTACACAATCTTCAGGAGACATGGGCACTCCTGTTCTATCAATACAGGTGTTCCCAAAGCAGCTAGAGAGACCCAGAGCTTACAGTAGAGATGGTACAAGGAGGGGGGTGGGGCACGTGGGCACAACCCAGGCCCCCAGCCAATGGCATTCTCTATTTAGCTGTTTTCTAGATTGGCATTCAGCCACAGTCCTTGTTTAGGGGAAGAGGGAGCTCTTTTGCTAAAACCATACAAGTTAGATGGATGTTTATTTTTTTTTAAAGATTTTATTTATTTATTTGACAGAGATAGAGACAGCCAGCGAGAGAGGGAACACAAGCAGGGGGAGTGGGAGAGGAAGAAGCAGGCTCATAGCAGAGGAGCCTGATGTGGGGCTCGATCCCAGAACGCCGGGATCACGCCCTGAGCCAAAGGCAGATGCTTAACGACTGCGCCACCCAGGCGCCCCTAGATGGATGTTTATTAGCTACTTACTAGAGTAAGATTCTATGAGCATAAAACCACATGGGCTGCTTTGTGTGCAAATATAGCTAGAGAAAGATCCGATTATACTGGGTGCCACTTAAAGCTGGGAAACACCATTCAGAGAAATCTCCCCCTTGAAAATCTTGCATTTTACACTCAAGTGTTTGGGATTTACATGTGTAAATGTGCTTACGTGTCTATGCGTCCCTCTCACAGATATTCCCTGGGGCCCTCTATGCTCAGCACTGTGCTAGGCTCTAGGGGGAGATATGGAATAATACAATACAATCATTTCATAGAAATGGCTAAATCCTAGTGGGGAAGAAAACATATTTAAACATTCATGACAGTATGATTTCTGCATTCAACTAATATCATTGAGCACCTCCTACACGCCAGGAATTATTCTAGGCACAAGGGACACAGCACTGAACAAAGCATAAAAGTGCTTCCTCACATGAAACTTTTGTTCTAGGTGGGGGGAAGGCACAATTTAAAAAAAAAAAAAAAGGAAGCAAAATCAACGTGCATTTTACCCTGGCTAGTGATAAGAAGTTTCAATAACAAAGTCAGGTAAAGGGATGGAGAGTGACGGGAAGGGGTTGCTATTTTCAATTGGGTGGTCAGGAAAGGTTCTGGGGAAAAGATGGTATTTGGGCGAAGAGCTGAGGCAGAATCAAGTAAGATGGTGAACCTTATCAGGTCCAAGGGAAGTGAATCCCATGCAGGTGAGAATGAACGAGCACAAGCCCTGAAACAGAGGGTATTTGGAATGTTCCAGAAGCAGTGGAGAGATCAGTGTGGCTGGAGCAAAGGGAGTGAGGGGGGGTTCGGGAGGGATTAGTGGGGCCAGTTCACGTAATGTGACCTAATAGCTTAATGGCCTTCAGTAGAAAGTAAGCATAAACAAGAGAGGAAAAGTTAACTCTGAGAAACAAAACCCCAAACACCCCCAAACCCAGCTGCTACAATCATGAAATTGGGCGAGCAAGACCTCCAGCTGATTATGCCCACAAGTAAGAACTCATGCACCACTCACTCAGCAGGATGGTTCCAGGGCTGTTTGCACTTGCAGAAGCTGGGGCCCCCACGTCTATGTCTGGTGAGCGGGAGGAACCAGCGAACAGGATGCTGGTCTGCTCCGCTAGCCACCTCCAGAGGTCACGTCTCCCTCCGTCTGACTTCCCAGCACGTTCCCAGGCTTGAGACACCACCTTCTACTCCAGAAGCCGCACATCACCTTTTGCGGCCGCTCTTGTACCTGGAGTGAAAGCACGTGACCTAGTTTCCACCAATCAGATTGCTTTTTGCAGCTTCCCCTTGGAAGCTGGCACCGCCCACAATGGCTGCCGCTCTCATCCCGCTTCCGGGTGGCAGAGTTCCAGCTTAGTGAAGCATCCAGGAGGCGGCCACCTGAGGTCGGCGGGGCCCACTGTGGGCACAGTGATGCCTCTGCTGCACCACTTCTGCACTGTGAGTTTAGAGATGGCCCTGGGTGTCCCTGTCCTTAAAGCCTGTTTGCTCCAACTGTATTAGTTTCCTACCACCGCTGTAACAAATGACCACAAATATGGTGACTTAAAACATCAGACCTTTGTTCTCTCATGGTTCTGGAGGCTAGAAATTCAAAAACTAGGTGTCAGCAGGGCTGCATTCACTCAGGGGGCTCTAGGAGAGAATCCACCCTTTGCTTTTCCACCTTCTGGCGGCTGCTGGCATTCCTTGACTTACGGCCATGTCGCTCCAGGCTCTGATCCCGCAGTGATGCTGTCTTTTTTTCTCTGTATCTCATGAGTGTGTCAACGCTTCTCCAGCCTCGTTCTTATAAGGACACTTATCACTGGGTTTAGGACCCACCTGGAGAATCCCAATTGATCTCCTTACCTCAGGATCCTTAATTACATCTGCAAAAACCCTTTATCCAAATTAGGTCACATTCACGGGTTCTGGGGATTACAGTATGACTTTTTTTTTTTTTTTTTTTTGGCAGGCCACCATTCAATCCACTACACTACCTTTGGGAGATCCTGTGAGCTAACTCATACTTTTTAATACATTTCCTTTTAGCTTATACCAGCCTGAGTTGGTTCTGTTGTTTGCAAACGAGAAGCCTGACATCGACATCACCGTACCTCTGTTTTGATGGTATGTCCCGAGATAGGACAAAGCGTCTGGAATACAGCCCTGCTTAGGATCCCCAGCCTGGGACTCTGGCCTTCCTGTCGGCTCACCTTGACTCCTCTGTCTGTGTAGAGGAGCGAAATGCTGTGTCAGTAGCTCTGTGGTTGAGACATTTTCTTTTCAGCTAAAAGATGTCTCCCTGCCCTACGAAGTTGCAATGCAGACCCCACCACAGAAAGGCCGGTGAGCTGGTCAGCCTTACCACATCAACTATTTATGATTTTGTTAAAAAGTAAAAACCAGAACACACGTACCCACAGAAAGCCACAGAATAAGCGCAAGCCCTCAGAATGCTTCTGGAGAAACAGTGGTATCTCCTCACCTCTCTGGACCTTTGCTCTGACTTCTCAGCAAGCCCCATTGTTTGTCAGCTGGTGTGGGGAGCGGAGTCTCTCCAAGGGAGACTTTCCATCAATCCCTGGAGCCCACTCTGAGGAAGAAAGCAACAACCCGACAAACACGAAAAGCAAGATAGCATGGCGTTGATGCACTTGGGCTCAGGAGCCAGAGGGATCTGGGTGAAACTGGGACCCGGCAGCACTGCTTCCTCCCTGTGTGGCCTTCAGGACCTTATGCACCTCTCTGCGACTCCGTTTTCTCATTCCTGAAGGATATGAATGCCCGCTTTGTTTGTTTGGGTTCTGCTTCTGTTTTTGTGTGGGGGGGTGGATTCAGCAAAGTTCTTTGCTTACTGAGTGTTGGCACCTGTGAGCACGTGAAAACATCTTACCTTCTTTACCTCTGCTGTCGTCCTTCTCATCCCAAAGCATCATCTTGTCATCAGTTATCTGGACATGTACCACCTCTTCGCCCGTTGTGCGTGATGTACCCCACAGGGCCTGGCTCCTGATACGTGTTCATTGAAATTCTGATGTATAAAGCTCTGTCGTTTTGACTGTTGTGTAATCTATGTTTAACAGGTCATAAGGTGACAGGGCCTGATGGATCACTTTGGACACGTATCCTAGAACCATATTTGTCTGGCTTCATCCTACCTACAAAGCCAATCATACCAATTTGCACATAAAGTTCACCAATACCAGCAGTGTCACCATTTCTGGGAGCCTCTGGGGGAATCTCTCACTTGTTCTTCTGAGTCTTGGCTTGGCTGGTGAGGGAAACCTGCTCTTCTCTTTCTGCTTTGAGCTGCACCCTGTGGACGAGGAGGTGAGGACATCGTTAGGGCCAACAGTGATGAGATGGCATTGGAACCACCATGCCACTTCCAAAGTCCCCATCGAAACAAAAATTACTGACCCCACCAATAACCCACTGTGTTATCAGTGTCTCCATAAATTTCATCAAACAACCATCTTGGTTTTAACTCCTTTTTCTGTAGACTGTGCTTTTTAGCATTCACTCATGAGTCCCAGGGGTACAAGGAGGACTGATCTGAGCTGCAAGACCGATGCTGGGTTCTACCTTGCCTTTCCTTCCAGTTCTGGAACCATGGATCTTGGTGGTTAAGAGTCCAGGCTTTGCATATGTGTGCATGCGTGTCATGTAACACAGGTTTAAATACTGGCTCTGTCATATACTAGCTCAGTGACCCTGGCTAAGTCGCACCATCTTTTTAAGTCTGAGCTTTAGTATCTGATAAAAGGGGGAAATACTTATATCTTCCTCATAGGGAGTTTTAAGGATTAAATGAAATAGTGACCACAAAGGGGATAGCCTGGCATTACATTAAGTACTAAATAAATGGTAACTACTATTTTTGTTACCTTGGGTGAATTATTTCCCTGGTGGTTCTACTGTCCCACAGGCAAAGAATACCTTTTGAGTGATCTGCCACATCTACTAAATATTTGAGATGGAGGGGGAGGGAAAAAGTGGCAGAGGGGATGGGGAAGGAGCCTTTGAGTATCTCAGAGGAAGAAAACGGTGTCAGAAGCAGGATGATACTGTAAAGATCACCGCAGAGCCAGCTCTATGGATTGTGAAACTCTGCCTGAGAGCAAATGCAGGGCAATTGTTGAAAACCCGGACTCTGGAGCTCAGTAGAGAGTTTTAACTCCAGGTCTGTCATTTACTAGATGCTTTTGGGCAAATTCCTTAATCCTCTGTGCCTCAGTCTTTTCATCTGTAAATTGGGATAATAGCACCTATTTAATAGGATTGCTCTGAGAATTAAGGAAGTTCATTCGCATGAGCACACACAGCAGTGATCTGGCACACAGTCATTAGTTGAGAAATATAACTATTATCATTAATTAGACAACAAATTAATCCAGAAGAGAAAATATTTACAAAGGAAATCCCTACGTGCCCCTCTGTGGGTAGATCTGTTGCTATAATGTCTAAATGATCTATGGCTCTTCAAATGTTTCAGTCAACTAGAAGCCCATGTGAGCAGAAGTTCTAGGATAAACCACCTAAAATTTTGCTATTTGTATACATTTATGCAAAAAGGACTTCCATGTTGAGCTGAATTTTTTGTTCTTGCAATACACACTTGTTAGCTGCTGAGAATTTTCTACTTTAAAAGTTTCAGGGAAGTGGAAGACGCTGCAGACCATCCATGAGATCTTACCTTGCCCACTAACCAGATCGAGGAAGTCCAACAAGGTAATGGCACCTATCTCGGCATCTCATGGAATGGTCAAGGAGAGGAAGGAGTTTTCACGGGGTGTGGGGTTTCAAATGAAGGAAACTGACTCAAATCTGTCCAGGCTTGATGGGAAGTATCCAAGAGTATCTCCTAGAATGTGGCTGGGCTCAAAGGGTCTAGAGCCCAGGACCTGACATATCAGGGTCTAAGGAAACTCTGTTCTCTCTCCTCGTCCTAGAACTGTGTTCTCCCTCCTCTCGCTGCTCTCAGCTCATCTGTTTGTTTTCCTCCTCTGAAGAGCAGCTTTGTTGCCTCTCTTGCCCATGACCCCAGTGTGGCCACCTGTCTCTCTTCATGTTCTTTCCATTTAAGTGCCCACAAGGAACTGGTAAGAACTATGTCCAAATGTAAATTCCCAGGGCAGGATCTGATTGGCCCATTTTGTGGCCTCCAGTTATTTGTGCCCAAGGTGGAGTCAAAGTCACATATCATAAACATGTCTGCAGGAGCTGACCCCTGTGGTGTGGGGGAGGGGGTCTTAGATCATAGGGGCGTGCGCTGGGTACAGGTCCTAGAAAGCATCTGCCCCCCAGACAAATCAGAAGAAGTGGCCACACAGATGCAGTGATTGGTAATGACGGTCTCTGGAAGGACCACTTGACAAGGATCCATGCCAAAATCATCTGGGGCATTAAGCTTGCTATTGGTGAGTTCAGGTCAGTCCCCTGTCTTCTGCTTCCTGGTGTCTAAGACTCAGGAAAGGACCAAGCGTCTTTGCTGATCACTATACCTTGCACCGCTGTCTCTGCACTCCTCCAAAAGGCCACCCTCCTTCCCAGCACCAGAGTCTTCACCCATACCCTTCCCTCTGCCTTGAACACTGTGTCCTTGAACACTTTTGCAAAGCTAGCTCTGCATCTTCCTTCAGTGTTACCCCTTAAATTCACCTACATTTTCAACTTTCTCCACCCTTATACATATCCTATATGTTCCCTTCACAGAATTACCATAATCTGAATTAAATGTTTATAATAATAGTGGCTGGCACCCACATAATGTTTCCAATGGGCTGGATATTTCCATAAGAGCCTGATACATTCCATTTCCTTTACTTCATCCACAAATTCATCAAATAGGCTGTCTTATTATCCCTCATTTCACAAGTGAGAAAACACAGGCAGAGCAGTTAGGTTAACTTGCTGGATATCATCCAGCAAGGAGTTAGCTCCCAAGTCTCTCCCCGGCTCCTACTTCCTCTTGACCACCACGTTCTTCTGCTTAGGGGTTGGATTACTCAGTTATTTCCGTACTCAATTATGTGCTCCATCCAGTCAGGGGCTTTGTGTATCTTTACCACTCATCAGAATGCCCGGCCCTAAGAAATTATTTGCAAAATGAATAAATGAATAAATGAATGAACATACGAAAATAAGAATCCATTAATCCCTCTTAAAAAGAGAGACCCAAGATGCATGTCTGCATGATAACAGGTCACCAGGCAAGAACCGTCTTCCAAGACTTTAAGAGGGTGTGGGGTCGGGGGGAATCCTACCAAAAATAGCACCAGAAGAGGACTGGGAGAAGAGATTCTTCTCATCTGGAAGCTTCTTTCTTTCTGCGCTGGCATCTTTATCCTTGCTCCCTCATGCCCAGCCTCAGATTGCCAATCTGAGCTGATTGGAGCTGCCCGTGCCATCAGAGCTGGGAGCAGTTGGCATTAATAACAGAGACCTAGCCAGCGAAGCAGTGCATGGCGGTGCATGAGCTGACCCGAGCTTGGGCACGGGAACACCGACGGTACCTTCCTCTTCTCTCTGATTATCGGAGCCAGGAACACAGAGGCTGGGAGAGGAGGAGATGGCCAGGGGTCTGGGGAACGGGTTCTACTTCAAAATATCTCCAGAATCCTCTATCTTCTCAGTAAATCTACCACTGCCAACTGGGCCCCAGCGACCCCATCCCCAGCCTGGATGACTGCAGTGGCTTCCTAACTGGTCTCCCTGCTTCCAAACACCACCTATGTCTCATCTTTTCGACCCAGCAGTTGGAGCCACCCTGTTAGAACCTACCTTGGGTCCTCTCCCTTCTGGGCTCAGAACCTTCTGGTGGCACCTGTGGCACTCACAGCAAAAAGCCAAAGGCCCTATGTGATCTGGCTCCCATCGCCCCTGTGACCTCATCCCTTGCTTCTCTCTCTCTCTCTCTCTCTCTCTCTCTCTCTCTCTCTCTCTCTCGCCCAGCTCCTGCTCCCTGAAGTCCTTGGTGTTCATCAAACATGCCAGTCATGGCCCCGCCTCCATGCCTTTGCTCCTGCTTTTCTGTCTGCTTGCAATGCTCTTCCCCCAGAAGTCTGCCCCCCTATTTCACCCCCCATTTCAAGTCCATGTTCCCAACAAGATCTATTCGCCCATTAATAGTACTTATTACACCCCAGCCTGACACCCCAGAGCCCCACTCCTGCCCCTCCTTCCCTTTTGGTTATCCATACCACTTACCATGTTATAACGCGCTCTATCACTTACTTATTTACTTATTCATTTATTTCATTGTCTGGCTCTCGAGTTCCAATCAGACTCGTGTGCCGTGTGCACTAGTGTGTCCCAAGCATCCAAGACAATATCTAGCACATAACAGGCCCTCCGTGAATCTCTGGTCACTGAATGAATGAGGAGTTGCTGGCATCCATTCATCTCTTGAAGGCTTGCTCGGTGCCTGGCATGGTGCTAAGTGCCTTTCCATGGGTTATCACAATTAACCCTCACAGCTAAGCGGGACTGAAACCCCTTTCCTGGCCTGTGAGGTCCTTACCTGGTCCACCCATCTCTCTGCCTCACTTCTGCCATCCTCCTCCTTGCTCACCTGCTTCAGTCATGCTATGTGGGCCTCCCCTGCTCCCCACACGTATGCAGCACAGCCTGGCCTCACAGCCTTTGCATCTGCTGCCTCTTCCCATTGGAAACACACTTTCTTAGAACTTCATGTGACCTGTTCGTCCCTCACTTTATTTAGGCCTCTGCTCAAATATCACTTCATCACTAAGGTCTTTGCTGACCATTGCAGTTAAAATAACACCCCCATCACTCAATCTCCTTTCTCTGCCTTATTATTTTTTTCATAGCACTTATTATATTAACATTAAGTTATATATTGATTTGTTGGTTTCCTTTCTTTCTTCCCTCACTAGAAAATAAAGTCTATGGATGATTCACTCATTGCTGATTTCTGGAACGATGTCTGGCATGGAGGAGGTGTTCAATAGATCCTGTTGATTAGACAGCCCAAAGGGTAGTCTCTATAATCACTCTCAGTTTTAGGTGACCCTCTGGAGGCTGAGAGGTGGAATAACTTCCCTAGGTCACAGAGCTAACAGAGAGGAGGAACTGAGGTCCTAGTGATGTTCTTAAGCACAGCCGTATGGTCTTTTTTTCTAAAGCATCCTAAAACTCCACTCAGTTCTTGCCTATGGTGGGTGATTGCGAAGTTGACAAACTCTTGAAAATCATAGCATCATTAGCAATCTTCATAGTTAAAGTCTAGCCACCTCCTGGTATACCTGAAGATGGCAAGCTCCTGGGGGGCAGCGAACTTGGCCAAGTGACTTGACCTTTCTGAGCTCCAGGCTGCTCATTTCTAGTAACAGTGATGTAAGGATGAAGCAGATGGTTGCTTGTCATGTGTTTCACACACTATGTGGTGTAGAAGGGTCTGGTGTTTTTAAATTATTTTACTTGTCTTCATATTCCTCCTATGGTACAGTAGTACCTAGGATGGAACAGATACTCCAGAAATATTTGCTGTGGTTCAAGTCTTTGAAAACCGCACACAAGGAAATGTATTACTGTTCGGAATATCTGCTTCTCCCTCTCCATCCAACCCCCTAACCCAGGAGGATCATATCTCCCTGACCTTTTGGCATCGGGCTTGGCCATTGGGCTTGTTTCAGTCGGTGAAATTTGAGCAGAAGTGATTGGGTCTCTTATTTTCTACATAGAAAGCTTGGGAGCCATTGGGCGGCTCCCTCTGATCTCATTCTGCTTTTGACATGAGACCAGCAACATCCCACATAGAAGCTGCCAGAGACTAACCCTGGACCCCAGGATGGAAGACAACTTAAAGCAGAGCTGCGTCTGACCCACGATGGACATGAAACATGAGCAAGAAATAAACCTCTGTTGTTCTGAGGCACTGCAATTCCCTTTAGGGATCATTTGTTATCTATTCCTATCCTGACTGATACACTGTATTATGTGATTGTAGTAATAATACCACCTCTGGATTCTACATGTATTTGAACAAAATGCGTGTGGATGAAAACCCACCCTGTGGATGGACCAGAATGGTGGAGAGCGATGGAAAGAAGTGGATTCCAGCCTGGGCAGGAGAACCACAGACAGACCGATGTGACCAGAAGTGGATTATCAGCGCTGCTGCTTCTGCTGGTGGGGATAGGAATAATGAGGCTGAAGGTAAATAAATTAAGTAATTTGTTTTCTTTTCCCCAAATCACCAACTTCCACTGTTATTTCTCACATGGGAGGCGTAATGTCATTTATATATATTATTTTTCATCGAGAAAGAATCCAACAGAGGAAAAATATGTAAAGAATAGAAATATATAAAGAAATGATGGAGATCCCAATCCTACTATGCTCGGTTCCTCCTAGGAGATAATCACTGGTATTGGTTGGCACAGATCTGTTGTGGGTTTACACGCACAGCTTCTGTAGCATAAATGAATGGAATCATACTGTACGCAATGTTTGCAATTTGCTTTTTTATTTTAACGTAGCATTTCTTTGGAGCTCTTTCTATGGCACTCTGTAGAGGTCTAGCTCATTTTTATAATGGCTTCATATTAGTCTATGATGTGGATAAAGTGCAATTTATTTAACTTTCTCCCTATTAATGGGCATTTATATCCATTTGAATTTTTACCTCCTTCTGTGATTCATGGGCTCCAATAGCTCCACTAATGTCAGACTTTACAACGTGGCAGTATAAATGACCACATTTTTCTCTCACTAAATTTGTAAACGTCTTATCAACAACACCACAGGGGTCGATGTATTGGTTGCGAATGCCATGTGACCAGGGCATGGCAGTTCCTCCTGGAGGCGGGTGTCTCTGGGAGGGGAGGAAAAAGCTTCTGGAAAAGTGTCTTTCCCCATCTCTGATCCTTCTTCTTTCCCCTCCCAGGCACAGGAACTGTCCACAGTTCCTCAAAAGGTTCCAGGCCAAAGTGCTTCCTGTCCTTTGGCCCAAGAGCCATATCTTACGAGTAGAATCTTGATGAATCTTCCACTTGTGCTGGGGGCACTCCCCTAAACTCTTCTGAAAACCAAATATTCATTTATTTATTTTTGGTTTCTTGCTCTCTCCACGTAGAGCTGTCATTCTGTCTCTGTCATTCCCTGTTTCTGTTTGTCTGTCTGTCTCCTTCTTCACTCCTCCACCCCAAGATACAAAATTCCATCCTTGGTAGGTAACAAATATATCCTTATTAATTACCATAAACAACATCGTGTGGGGCGAGGGAACACGACACAGCAACTCTGGGAAATGAGACAAGGAACCATGACTGGGTTTTCCAGGTGCTTCAGCCAAGACCTTTGTGCCCACAAGAGCACTCAATACCATCCGGTTGATGCTAAGATGCCGCCCTTCCCATGCTGACATTTCCAAAGCCAGCATGTGTTCTCTGATACAAGTTTACTTTTAATGTAGCATTTTAAAAATAACCAATGGCATTTTATAATTGGAGTACATTCCTGTAAGAGTGATTCAGTCACCCCTGCTATTAGGAACAGAGTAAAGGATGGCTGTAAATGCAGTGTTGAAGGGCATACACGAGGGCATGGCTCTCTTCCCTCTAGTCCTTTCCCCCCATGCTCATCATACCCCTAGTGTCCACTATTCAGATTCTTTGTCTGGAGCCTTAAGGAGCCCTGGGTTCCAGGGGTGGCCCCTTAAGTTGGCGAACCGAAGTATTAGCACATCCTGCCTAGAGTGACTGGTTCAGGGGCAGGAACATCATCCAAGCTGGGTCACTGGGACTTCTCCTTGGAAAGGTCACAGAATCTTCAGGAAAGAGGTCTTCTTGGCTGGTAAAAACCCAGTGGTATACACTGGTCCAGAGCTGGAGCAGGCCAACAAACCCATTGGAGACGAAGCTATCCTAAGAAGTCAGAATTTGAAGATGGAGAGGGAATTCCCAAGGCCTTTATAGAGCACCTGAATCCAGGTGTGCCTGAAGCTAGAGAATTCAGGTTTAAGCCCTGTTGAATTGGGCTCCTGTCGTACGCACCATCTTTGTCCTGATGACCACAGCTGCAAATGTGGGCTGCCACAAAGCAGAACCAGGCCCTCAAAGAGGAGACGGGACAGAAAAGCTTGGAGCACGGGGCAAGGGGGCAAGGGTATAGTGAGGAGGGAGAGAGGACCCATCCTGGGGCACTGAAAGGAACCATGTGGGGATAAGGAGGCCATGAAGCCTCCCTCCATGGGCCTCCTGCCTCCTAGTTGGGCCTCCCTCTCTTTCCCCCATTGGACAACTCCATCCCCTTTGCTTCCTGCATCTTTACCCTTGGACCTCCTTTCAGATGCTCCACACATCCTAGGGACTTCCTCCTCAGGGGATTTTCACATGTGGCCTTTTGTTTCTGGACCGTTCATGCCCCCTTGTTAGTTAATATCTCTGTGAGCCTTAAGCTCAAAGATCTTATAGGAAGGCTGTCCTGACACCCATACTGGGCAGATCCCCCCACCACTTACTCTTAGAGCACCGCATATCTCTTTTCCCTAGATCTGCCCATTTGTAAGGATACATGTATGTATATATGGGTATGTGATTATCTGCTTGATGTCCTTGTTTTTCCGGAGACTGTAAGCTCCCCCGGGTGAAATCTCTGTCTCTACTCACAATCCTATCCCCAGTGCTTCACATAGACCTGGCACCTTGTAGGTGCTCGGTAGATATTTGCTAGATGACAGAATCAGGGTGTCACTTGGGTTGAAGTTCACAAAGGCATTTAAGCTGAGGATCTAAAGATGATTGGGACTCAGGTGGGGAGGGCATTATTGGCAAGAAAACAGCATGAACAAAGGCACTGAGGGACAGCACAACCTGGTTTTATGTGGGAGGCTACATGAGATTCCTTCAGGAATGAGGTAGTTCTACGTTTAACCTGCTGAAGAACCCAACCGTTTTCCACAGAGGCTGAACCATTTTACGATTTAGCTGCGTTTTTAATGCACCTTCTAGAACCCAAGCTTTGTTCCCGGAGGTAGGCTTGGCATCGAGAAGTCCGGCTGGTACCTGAACAGGTCCTTGTTTGATTCTGAAGTGAATGAACACGGCAGACTGACTCAGGCTTATATAGCTGGGTGAAAATGGTATCTTAGTTGAAAGCTACTGTCTCAACCTTTCCCTCCATCAGTGTCCTTCCAGTGTAACTCCAGGTTAGACAGAATTCTCTCCCAGGACTCTCTGGAAATAGCTCACTAAAGGAAATTGAGTTTATAGGGAGATGTTTTGGGAAAACTGTGAGTCTCAGAAGACTCAGGAGAGAAGCTTGGCAGAAATATGAGGCATGCCACTGAGGAGTGGCCACCATGACCCAGGCCGAGCTGCACAGAGTCCCCACCCCACTCTGCCTTCACTGTCTGTCTACCAGGGCGGAGAGAAACGACGACCTCAGCTCCAGGGTGAAAGCCATGGCAGTCAGGGATGTCGCCAAGATAATATTCACCCTTGGGATCTTAATCTCCTGTTGGAGGAGAACAGACTTAATGACTCCAGGACCAGAATTAGAGCCCAAGCTACTAAGTGCTTCGTGACTCTGCTGAGAGAACAGATCACTCAGTCCAATTCTGTTAAAACACGTAGTAAATTATATCCGTTGGTAATGGCTCCAGTATGGCAACTTAAGCAAAAACAAAGAGACAGACATTTCACAAGTGGATGTTTGTTCTGTCTGGCTTTCTCTCAGTGCCTCCTCTCTCCTCTGCCTGCACATGTGTCCATCCACGTGGCATGCATATGCACACATACACACCCCTGTCCTGGAGCCCCACGATGCTATATTCTTCAGGGAGGCCGGGAAAAGAATTTGAATTTTATTCTAAGAGTAACTGGAACCCATGTAAGGGTTTTAAGCCAGGGGTGACCTAATACGATTTAAATTGCAGTGATTGGTTTGTGGATGATGGGCTGCAGGAGGCAAAAGTACTGGGCCTAGGCACAGTGGGATGGACAGAAGGAAGCCAGGAATTGTGACTGGGGTTAGCACTGGCTTCCTCCTGTCTGTCCCACTTAATGAGCTTAATGAGGCAGAGGCATCAAGGAAGTCTTCTTGGAGGAATTGGCATTTAAGCTGAGGATCTAAAGATGATTGGGACTCAGGTGGGGAGGGCATTATTGGCAAGAAAACAGCATGAACAAAGGCACTGAGGGACAGCACAACCTGGTTTTATGTGGGAGGCTACATGAGATTCCTTCAGGAATGAGGCAGAATATTACCACATAGATATGTGTAAGTGGTGTGTGTGTGTGTGTGTGTGTGTGTGTGTGTGTGTGTGTGTAGGGTACAAGCTGACGGGTATGGGTGGGAAAGGAGAGTGGAAATATTGCCAGGGTTTGGGTTATGACAGATCTTATATGGACATGCTCATGGTACGGGGGAGCCACTGATTGTATAAGGGGAGAGAGTATAAATCCTCCCTCTTGAGCTCCTCTCTCAGTACAGAGCTGTCGTGTGAGCACACATGGGTGAGAAAGGGGATGTTTGAAAGCTGAGACCTTAGGAAGCAAATTTTCTATGCTGTTTGTTGGCATAAGGTGTATGTGTGGGGAGCCTACTTCCAGGGGCAATTTTTTCTCTTGTATAAAATAATCTTTCTTCTTATTATACTAACAATCTATTTGTTCTGAAAATTTAGAAAATATGGACGAGAAGGAGGAGCAAAACTGTGTACCTGCCATTCCATCAGCTGGTGAGGGCTCTGGTCATATGTTATTGCTTATCCTCCCTGTCCTTTACAATTACATAATCATGACTTCCGCACAAGTGAGCTCATACTCTGAACCCTGATTTATTAGTTACTTCTCTACTTATCAATCTAGCAGCTTCTGCATTCATTTCCTCAGGTTGCCGAAACAACCTTGGGTGGCTTAAAACAACAGAAATGTACTGTGTCAGTCTGGAGGCTGCATGTCCAAAGTCAAGGTGCCTGCAGGGCCACGATCCCTCTGCAGTCTGTAGGGGAGTCCTTCCCTGCCTCTCCCAGCTTCTGGTGGTTGCTGGCAACCTGGAACATTCCTCTGCCTGCAGATGCCTCGCTCCGATCCTTGCCTCTACCATACATGACGTCCCTCCTGAGTGTCTCTGTCGTCACCTGGCCATCTTCTTATAAGGACATCAGTCAGATTGGATTAAGAGCCCCTGACTCCAGTAGGATCTCCTCTTAACTAATTACATCTGCAACGACCCTATTTCCAAATAAGGACATACTCTAAGATACTGAGAATTATGACTTCAACATACCTTTTTATTTTCTTTTGGGAGGGCAGGAGTGGGGGGAACAGTCCATAATAGCTTCCCTGGCCATTAAGTACCGTTTCACAGTATGAGTTTTCAATGACTACAGAAGAGTCTATATTATGGACCTACAAATATTCAGGGATCAGCAGTCGCCTTCACACTGAATATGCGACATGTGTGCCCTCTCCTTGTCCAGCCCTGTGGGGAGACAGTGGCCATCACCTTGATGACAATGAAGATCAGAACTCGCCAAAGCATCCCCTCCCCCCCAGTTCCTACTTGACAAAGAAGGACAGTGGACTTAAGTTCTGGGGAAAAAAACAAAAACAAAAACAAAAAACCCCTCTTAAATACAAGGGCAAGAACAAAAAAGGGAGACTTCGAACAACCAGAACAGTCAATTGATCTGAATTTCCCTCCGTGGCATTTCCAGTTAATCCAGATGTGACCACATTCTGGATCGCGCCCAAATCCAAGCCGTGATTCATCAGCTACTCAGCTGAATCCAACAAACATTTTATTCAACCTGCTTTATGAGTGTAGGCGAAAATTTTCCAGCCCCAGTTTCTTAGGATGTCACCAATTATCTCAAAGGATGTTGCAACAGACTAGAAAGAAAGTTTGTTTATTTACTGGTTGGTTTGTTTTAAATTCTAGAACCTCCCTTTTCTGAGCTGGGGAGCTTCGCAAGCACATCTTGACAAACACTTGGAGCAACAGTTACTTTCATATTGCCTGTTAGGATTGTAGAGGGGTTTTCATACACATTCTCACATTTGATTCTCCAGACAAACCAGCCTAACAGGGCAGGACCGTGGTTACCTGAGGCTTCCAAGTGTCTCAACTTGCCCAAACCCACTTAGCTGATAACCACCACCCCGGTGGGGAGCTTAGCACTGGAGACACAATCTCATTTACTCTTCCCCCCAAACATAGGAGAAAACTGCCATATCCTTCCCCCTTCTAGAACAAACGAAATCTTAGAAAGCATGCTGCCTTGCCCAAGCTCACACAACTAGTTAACCCCAGAAGCTGGCTCTTGAAGCCAGGCTGCCAGACTCCCCAGGGTCACAGTTGTGACCTCTGCACTGCCCTATGCAGAGCTAAGATGCGGTTTCTGACATCCTTGCTGGCTCGTGACTCTTTCATCCCCATGACCTCATTTAGTTCAACAATGGCAGTTTATCTCCATTTTAAAATGAACGAGATAATACATACTTTTGGGAGCACTGTCCCCTGTTCCTTTGCTTATGACACGCAAGGACTTTTGATGGAGGGCATGCTGGGTAGCACTTACGCTGAAAATGGCAGTATTATGTAAAGATTTTCCCGATAGACGGGGCGAGTGCCCTGTCACTTGACAGGAGGGAATCGGCTGGGGTTCCACGGTCCCCAAAGTGTTCATGGATGGTCTTTGAGGGGACATATGTATGAATGACCTTTCAAGCATATACATTTTTCTAGAAGTTAGTCCACATAACTCCTCATGAGAATTCCTTGTGACCCAGAAGTAAACCCAAACCCAAAACAATGTGTATTGTTTCATGTTTGTAAGGCAGGCCTTCTGGAAACCACCGTGGTTTTCTACTGAGAGAAGTCTATTGCTTTTATGTATTGGTATCATAGTAGACAGAGCATTTTTTAATTTATTTTTTAGAAGATTTATTTATTTGAGAGAGAGAGGGAGAGGGAGAGACAGGGGAAAGGGAGAGGGAAGGAATCCCAAGCAGACTCTATGCTGAACATGGAGCTCGACTCAGGGCTTGATCTCATGACCCTGAGATCACGATCTGAGCCAAAACCAAGAGTTGGACGCTTACCCTACTGAGCAACCCAGGTGCCCCTAGACAGAGTATTTAAGGAGAATTCCAACCATGCACCCAGCAGGTGCTTAAGAAATAGAAGGCGGGGAGGAGGATGCTTTGTAGAGAGAAGCTCTGTCCACTGGTCTGGGGGGAAATGCAGTGATGCATCCAGAGACCAGGGACGATCATCATCCAAACATGCAGCCAGGGGCTCCACCTCCATCACAAATGCTTGGGTGGCTCGGTGGCTCAGTCGGTTAAGCGTCTGCCTTCAGCTTGGGTTATGGTCTCAGGGTCCTGGGATCGAGCCCCACCTCAGGCTCCCTGCTCAGCGGGAAGCCTGCTTCTCCCTCTCCCTCTGCCTGCTGCTCCCCCTGCTTGTTCTCTAACAAATAAACAAAATCTTTAAAAAAAATGCCTGGGACCCCTGCCCTTCTCCACATCCCTACTGTAAGCACCTTGGTCCAAGCCACCAGTAGCCAAGCATGGTCACTGGTGTCTCTGCGTGCACTCTTGGTCTCTTCTCTCTACTGGTCTCATGTGGATCCTGCCTTCCTCTTCCTTGAAGCCCTCTGGGGTGTCCCACTGCCCTCGGAATACATCAAAACTCAGGGCGATGGCTGCAAAGCAGAAACAGCCTCCATCAATCCATCTGGCAATTCCGCCTTCTGCCCTTAAGGACCCTGAGCTTGCTGCTTCGTCAGGCCTCTGAATTTGCTGGAAACTTCTGCCCCTAGATCTTTGCAGCGCCATGTCGTTCTCCTCAGTCAGGCCTCTGTGGATGCTGTCTCTTCAGAGAAGTGCTCATTCTAAGGTAACACGAGGTTTGATTTCTTCGCAGCCCTTATAACCATTAAAATTGATCTTTAGTCACTTACTTATCATCTAGCTTACCCTGCAGGAGATAAGCTCTGTTGGGCAGGATCTGAAACTCAGATCCTCAGTCGATACTTGTTGAGAGGAAGGGATGGACAGGTGGGCAGGTGGGTGAGGTTCTCCTTCGAGCCGCCGGGCCCCAGCTTTCTAGAGGGACACCTGGAACGGACAAGTGTTGGAACGACTGCTTCCTCCAAAGCACGGAGGCTCGTTTTCACCCCACTTAGTAGTGAATTATGTTACCTGCTGGTGAGGGCGATGCCACAAGGGCTGTAATTAGTTCCCTGATTATTCACAATTGAAGCGATCATGGCTAACGGATGGTGTTCGCCACGAAAGCCTGTAGGAGAGCCAGGCCATTTGGCAGCTACCGCGTTCCCAAGAAGGCAGATCAATTTCCGTTTGATTTGTTTAAAAATAACAAATAAACAATGTGGAGCTGCTTGCAAGCAAGGTCTGGGTTCCTCCTTTTCTGAAATTTGGGGAGAGGAGGCAGCCCGAAATTGCCAGTTAGGAGAAGACAGGCAGAGCACATTCACGGCTCCATCGGATTCCCCTATAATCATAGCTAATAACTGTATTTTTTGACTACTAAACAATTCCGTTATTTTAAAGCTTCTAGTTAGTGAGCTAGCTAAATGATACTCAGGGGGCTAGCCATGGAGAAGACTCCTCTGAAATGTAGCACTGGAGCCCATTTTTTCCCACTTTGTTCTAATTTTGTCACAGGCCGACAGGTGAGCCATTGACCCTCACGGGGAGACATACGGGACAGTGGGGTTTCTTAAGAAGCCCAGAATGCACACCTTTCCCGCAAATACAAAAGCAACCAGGATTTCCTCTAGAATCATGAATTGAAAAGGCTTCTCTCTCTCAATTCACCTTAATCTGGGCTCTTCCCTGACTATGCAGGTAATAATTCACTATATTGGGGCATGAAGGAAACAGGGCGGGGGAGTGCTGTGGAGGAGTGGAAGGAAGATAGGACCAGAAATTCCCTCCCACGCCCATTTCCTTCATGCCCCAATATAGTGGATTATTACCTGCATGCAGAAGAGTAGTCAAAGTTACGGACTCTGGAAGCCAGGATGCCTGGTTCTAATTCCAGCTCCACCATAGTTGAGCTGTGTGACCTTGGGCAAGTCATTTGACCTCTCGGGGCCACAGGTGCAACATCTATAACATGGGGATAACAGACGTATTTGCCTCATAAGGTAGCTGAGAGTATTAAGTGCATTGATGTTGTACAGTGATTAGAACAGTGGCTGGTGGATACTGTTGCTCAGAAGAGGTTACTTGTGACTAATGACCCTCTAAAGTGCTGTTTTTTCCTCTTTGCACAGGCTGTTTCCTTTGTCTGAAGTAAACATGCTGGATGCCCCCAAAACGTATTCTCTTGTTTGACTCATCTTTCGGTTTTCGGCTTAGACATTAGCTCTTCCTGGAATCCTCCCAGATCTCATATCCATGGATTAGGTGCCTTTCTCTGGGTCCAACAGCACTCTCCACTTCCGCCATCACAGATGTCACTCCCAGTGTACTTTAATTGCCTGTTTATATGTCTGACTTACCAACTAGATCAGGATTCGGGACCACTGCTACTTGGGGCCAGATCATTCTGTGTTGCGGGGGCCTCTCTTGGGCACTGCAGGATGTTTAGCGGCATCCCTGGCCTTGGCCCACTAGATGCTAGTAGCATCCCTCCCCTTCTATCCCAGCTGTGACATCCAGAAATGTCCCTAGATGTTCCAAGGGTCCCCAGTGGGGACGGGAGTGAAACACAGGGTCCCTGCCCTGGCTGAAACCACTTCGCTTGACCATAAGCTCTGGGAGGACAGGAACTGTGGCTGGCTGTCTTTCTCATCCTCATGCCCTTCCCAGCCCCACCCCCACCCCCGGCACCTAGGTAAGAGCACCAAGTACTTATTTGGCCCTTAACAAATGTCTGCTGAATGGAGATGCTGAGCTCAGTAGCAAAGCACGCCTCAGGCTCCAGCCAGCCAACCTGAGTTCTCAGCCAGGATGTGTGAGTGACTCGCTTTGTGCCGTGAAGCGATCCCTCCTCTGTGGTTCAGAGTGGCTCTCTGCATGGGACAGGGATGAGTGTGCTTGCGCCAAGCAGGGTTCTGGAAGGCGGATCAGCCTCAACCAGCACTTTGTTAGAAATGCAAATTCTGTTGCTCCTCCCAGACTCACTGAATTGGAATCTCTGGGGGCGGAGCTTTGAAAAGTGTGTTTTAACCAGCTCTCCAGGGGATTCGGATCCATGCTCCAGCAGCTCTTTACCCCTGGCAGATCTCAGAACTCACCTGGAATGCCTGTCCATGAGAGGATGTCTGGGATGCTAGATGCCCCCTCATACAACTGCATGAGCAGCTCTGACGCCGGCGCCGACCGCTGGTCCTTTACGCCTCCCTCCCGGATTGCCGTGCACAGCCAGGAACGAGCCTCTCCATGCACAGGGGTTCTAACACTCCGTGCTTCCAGTCCCAAACCTTGTGGAAATTGCATTAACTCTTTTGGTCCACCAGAGGGCCACTGGCAGCGCTGGGAAGGGACAGGGTTATCCTTTCTGGGCGTGGGGCACATGGAGTCAAGGACCACAGATACACAGGCAGAAGTGTGTGTCCGAGAACGTCCTCCCAAGCTCTATTTGGAAAAATACCCAAGGCAGAGGAAGAGGCACCGTAAGGGAGTCTGTGAGGCTTTACTCACGCTCCTTGCAGTGATCTCAGGATGGCCAAGAGGGACCCTCCCCGGATTCTGTTTGACGCGCTGCTTTTAAAATCCCTGTCGAGAAAGCTGCTTCAGAAGGGCGCTGCACATCAGCATGTGGAGGAGAGGCTGCGAGGCCTGCCGCACCTGTGTGTTTCCGAGCACGCCACTTCCCTCTTCTGCCCTCAGACCTTCCACGCCGGTCATGAAACTCTGGCTGCACCGTGGCGAGGACCCACCTAGGCGAATGGGTGAAACACAGCGCAAGAACAGCTGCTCACAAACTCAGTGGTTCTCACAGGGTGGCCCCAGACCAGCAAAGGGGCGTCACCTGGAAACCTGTTAGAAATGCAAATTCTCAGGTCCCACCGCAGACGTACTGGATCAGAAACTCTGGGGGTAGGGCGGAGGACTTCCCCTCTCTGAGCTCCATTTTCTCATTTGTGAAACTAGAAATAATAGCAGTACCTAGATCTCAGAGACCCGTTGCAGAGATTAAATGAGACACGCTTGTCAACTACTTAATGCAGTGTCTGGCATAGACTAAAAGCTCAAAAAACAGGAGCTACTCTTGCTATCAAAACTGTTATCACCTTCCAAGACCCCTGCCCCATGCAAACCTCGAAAAGCAGCTTTTGTTAAAACTCTGCACAAACAACTCTTGTTGGACTTTGCAAAATGCCAGATTTGGGCTCACGATGCTCCCCGTGGAACATGACACACTGAATAGAAGTTACAGTGTACAAATGTGCCATGCTAATATGTTAGCCGGCTTTATAACTCATTCTGAGAGGGGCCATCGCTCAGAGCAATACGGCTATTTATCGCACGGTCCCATTATGGGCTGTGATCTATTTAGGTCTATCCAGCTGTCAGAAAGACTGGCTTTCCTGCCACCAATCAGGAACAAGGAGATGGGCTCGAGGCAGGGAAAAACAAACAAACAAAGCAGCCAACAGGACTTGAAAAATATTCCACTCATGGCTGAGGAAATGTAAAAGATGCTGAGGGAAGGAAACAGAGTCATCTCTGAGTGGCCTTGCAGCGGCAACAGAAAAATTTCTAGATGAACCAGCCGAGGGAGAGGATTGACTGATGTTTGTGGGCATCCTGATGCGGAACTGACAGAGTGAGCTGAATTTTTCAGGCGGGGGAAGAGGAGGAGGATTGAAATTTATCTTCATGCATTGCAGGTTTCGATAATCAGGGTGAGAAGTGGAGAATCACTCAGCCAGAGATGGTTCACCTTCAGTAACATTGGACTTCACTTCCTTCTTGTCTCTTACAAGGGACTCTTGTCTAGACCTCCTCAGTCTGCTCCACTGGCCCCAACCACCTCAGGGTCCATCTTTCCCCGAGGACTCCCCATCAGCTAAAATAAAAAGAAATCACAAGACTGTGCTGTCTGTAGTTAGCAAGGTTTGAGAACACAAACTCATACAACTCAATAGTGTACAAAAAAAAAAAAAAAAGAGCCCAAATAACTCAATTAAAAATAGGCAAAAGACCTGAACAGACATTTTTCCAAAGAAGATATTCAAATGGCCAACAGATACAAGAAAAGAAATGCAACATCACTCATCGTCAGGGAAATGCAAATCAAAACCACAACGAGTTATCACCTCTTACAGGTTAGGACGACAATTATCAAAAGGACAAGAGATAACAAGTGCTAGCAAGACGGAGAAAGGGGAACCCTGCACACTGATGGTGGGAAAGCAAGCTGGTGCGGCCAGTGTGGAAGACAGTGTGGAGGGGCCTCACAAAAATAAAAATGGAGCTACTATAGGAACCAGCAATTCCACTTCTGGGTAAATAACCAAAGGAAATGAAATCACCACCTCAAAGAGCTATCAGCACCCCCACGTTCACTGGGGCCAAGACCTGCAAACAACCTGAGTGCGCATCGATAAAGATGGATGGATAAAGAAGAATGTGGAGTATATACACGATGGAATAGTACTCAGCCATAAAACAGAAGGAAATTCTGTATTTGTAACAAAGATGCAGATGAATCTTCAGGGCAGTGGGCTAAGTGGAATAAGTCAGACAGAGAAAGACACATACTGGATGATCTCACCTACAGGTAGAGTCTGAAATAACTGAACAGAAGAGACTGGTGGGTGCCAGAGGTAGTAGGTGGGGAAATGGGTGAGGGGTGCTTAAAAGATACAATCTTCCAGTTATAAATGAATGAGTCCTGGGGATGTCAGGTACAGCATGGTGACTATAGTCAGTAATACTGTCTTACATATTTGGAAGTTGCTAAGAGAGTAAATCTTAAAAGTTCTCATCATCCACACACACAACTATAACTATGTGAGGTGATGGACCCACTTACTGTGCTCTTTCACAATATATACATATAAGAATCATGGCATTGTACACCTTAAACTTATATAATGTTATATGTCAATTACATCTCCATAAAGCTGGGAAAAATAAATAGAATTCTAGGAGAACATGTGATGCACACAGAGAAGACGCGTGCTGAAACATTGGGGGTAAAGTCTTATGAAGCATGCAATTTACTCTCAAACGGTTTAGGAAACCCTGTGTGTGTATGCATGTATGTGTGTGCGTGTGTGTGTGTGTGTGTGTGTGTGTGTGTGTGTAGAGAGAGAGAATGAGAAAGAGCAGAGACTGCACAGTGGCAATGATTTTGGATCTAAGGTGGAAGATATGAAGGTGGTCACTACTGTTCTCTCAGCCTCCCTCTGCAGCCAGTCTTCCTGGGTTCCAATCTCCACTCTCGCACTTACTCGCTGTGCAATGACATCAGGCAAGTTACATAAACCCTCTGGGCTTCAATATCAGCATCTTAAAATGGGCATTACTCTAGTACCTGCCTCACAGGGTTTTTGTGAGGATGAAACAAGTTAATGTGCTTGTAAGCACTCCCTGAATGAAGTGAATGTTAGCCCTGTTTAGCTGTTTGTGACATATAGATATAGATATAGATAGATAAATAGATAGATGATAGATACAAGGATAGATAGGTAGATGGATGGATGGATACATACATGCATACCTGGATAACAGTTATTAAAATGAACACATAAATTATATAACGCCCACACCTGGATTCCAGCACGCAAACACAGGCAGAAGATTTTGTTTTCCCCCAGAAGTGTGTCTTGCCCCTTGCGGGAACAGAGCTGTGGAACGGCAGTGACTGAGACCTAGGGCAATCGCCTGGCGCCCAGAGCAGAGGTGCCCTCTGCCTCCTTTCTGTCTGCTCCTTTCTCACTCAGGGAGGCCACCTCCCTCCAAAGTCAATTTCAGCGCAATCTCACTGTAAGTGGTGCCCTTGTGGATATGGGAGTCTGTTCGGCCAAGGATGGAGCCTCTCTCATGGTACTGCATGTACAATAGGGCCTGGCACCTGGATTGCATTTTAAACACATTCTGCGCCATTAGGCAGTGCTCATCACTCAGTGGATTGACTGCTGAGTTGCAGGGTCCTCCCGGCCCCGAGCCAAGCTTAGCCAGTCCATCCGGCCTGGGCATCCCGCCAAGAACCTCCAGCTGAGAAGCGGGCACTCTTAGGTCACCACACACCACTGGGGTGACCCAATGAGGAGAAACGAGCCTGGTGTCCACAGCAGGCCCTCTGTGAATCCTGATGAGAGAGCCAAGCCCTGAGGGGTCTTCTAGCCAAGCTCCTTGGGAGCAGATTTGGCTTGTAGCAAGAATAAACGCTTTCTTTGGAACAATCTCTCTCTCCGCCTTGCTCAGACACTGCAGCCACTCTAATCTGATCTTCCTTCCAACCCTCCAACACACCTGGAACTTTCCTGACTTAGGATCTGGACTCATGCAAATCCTCTCTGGAACATTCTCTCCTCCGCTGGTCCTGACTCGCTGTATGGGTCATCTCCTTAGAGAAGCCTTCCTGGATCACACAATATCAAAAGGCTGCCTTTTGATTATCCTTTACCTGGAAACCGTTTTTTCCCTCTCTCTGTGCCTTATCTTCCCCATTTGCAAATAAGGACAATGATGGTAGTGGCTATTCTCTATTTGCTCTCGTTTTCCACCTTCCTCTAGGCTCCATTGGGCTGATCAATGGTTTTCTCACATCCTCTGGCTGGATTCAGTCAGAGAGATCAGGCTGTTTCTTTACCCAGCTCACTGCCTGGTGGGTGGTGGCTCCATCTCCCTTCTTCGGGCCTCTGATTAGGACCTCGGGGTCCTAACTTCTGGAAACTACTCCCCACTCTCCACATTGGGTGCTGCTGACCTCAGGTACCTCCCGTCCCCTGCTGGTAGCCCTGCCCCCACCTTGTAAATATCCCCTTCACTGTGCTCGACTCAATTTCCCTTTGGACTGTGCCATCGGCTTCCTGCCAGGATTCTGACCCACGCAATAACAGTATCAATTTCACAAGGTTGTTGTGAGAATTAAATCAGTTTCAGTGCAGGACACCCAGGAAGTGCTAAGGTTATTATGTGTTCATCTTATATAGTTACTATTTTCCTTCCTCTCGTCACATTTTGCACTTGTGTGCTAACTGTTCACTACCCTTCTCTGTAGGCACTCTACTGTTTGCATGGAGAAGAAATCCATGTCTGTTTGTTCAATCTTTGATGACCTGGTGCCCGGTGTGCAGCAGACCTCAAAAAAATCTGAAAAAAAATGTCTGATGAATGAATGGATGGATGCAGGCTGTTTCTCACTTTTGAAGCACTTTTATATATTATGTTGAATTGCGTGATAGGGTTGATCTTAGAACATTTTTGTTTTAAAAGGACAAATTTCCTGAAGTTTTACTATTAGTTATCCCCTTCGATCCTGGGTAGTTAGCAAGCTAAGAGAGATAATCGCCATTTTATACATAACTAAACAGAAGAACAGAGGGAAAGGCAGGAGGAATCACTGACTGCAAACCGACTATGCCCGGGCTCTGTCAGGCATTTATTTGAGGGACACAATTTAATGAACTATTGACCATGATCTCTTCATCACCGCGTCCTTAATCCAGATTCAGAGTCGGGGGAGGGAGGAGAGAGCACTCGCCGCCCATGGCCATGCAGCTGGTACGTGGCAGAACTAGAACCCAGTCCTGCTGGGTGCGACTCTAAATTGTGTGCTTTGCCCACACAGCGATGCTCCCGTTCTATACCCTAGAGAAACAGCATCCATGTGTCCAGGGAAAGGCATACAGAACTATCAGGTCGGAGCAGTAAACACAAATGGTAACAATGCCAAATGTCTCTCAGTGGCAGAAAGGATAAGTAAACAGGAACGTTTAAACGCTGAAATAGTATACGGCACTTACACGGAATGAACTAGGGGTGCGCATATCACCTATAATGTGGAGGGGAAAAAGCAAAGAGTGGATGAAAAAATAAACTGTCAAATAATGCATTAGTTAAACACCATTTTATACCAAGTTTCAGACATATACTAAACATTATCATGCATTGTTTAAGGACACAAACATATAACAGAAATGCTCCGATTCAAGGGATCAACAGCACCAAATTCAAAACTGTAGCCAAAGGCATGGGGACAATATTGCAGGAGAGTAACCCCGGCGTTTCAGTGGTTCCTGTGATGTTTTCCTTAGGCCGGGTAGATGTTTGTTTTATTATTTTATATGTTATTTTTCTAGGAGAACTCCTTCATTTATAAACAAGTGGTGCCTTGCCTAAGGTCACCCAGCTGGTCAAGGATGAACTGCACAAGGATAGCTGCCTCCTGACTCCTTGACTAGTGCTCCGTCCCCTACAGCAGGCTGTGTGAAGAGCAGGTAATTACCCCCATTGTGCACTGTGGGGAAGAAGGGAAATACAATGCTGAGTAATCCTTATCTTTACCTTCTTCCTTCTTTGATTACTGCCTGACCATCACCTTTGGCACTTTCTTTCAGGTTGTTCAGATTGCCCTATATCCCAGATGATTTGGTTTCTGTACGGCTTCAGTGCAAGAAAGAGGAACTTCTTTTCATAGACTGAATCAGAAAGTCTCAAAACAGACGAGGAAAAGTAAACCTCCTATCGAAGAAGCTGTCACGGCAGGCACTCTTGTTTGCCTGCCCAGTGGCCCTTCTGTGCTAGCAGAGATTACCTCCTAGATAGAAGCAGAAAATGATGACTCCTCACTTTCCCAGCCTCCCTATGGCACAGCCAGTGACCTAATCTCCATAAAGAGAAAATCTGCTGAGAGGTTCCCGGGAGATATACCCCCCTGTTGGTAAAAAGGGGGAAGGGAGAAGGAAAAGGCCTTCTTTTCACTTTCTGCTTTGTATATTGACAGGTGATGATGTGATGCTTGGAGCTGTGGCAGCCAAACTGTGACCATAAGGAAAGGGCCAGGAGAATCCTAGAGAAGCTATTGAGTTGAGTTGCTGGGTGAGCTCTGGAATCATCTACCTCTGGATTGCTTCTTAAGTGCAGCAAACAAACAATCAAAAAACTGCTCGATATTGTTATATGCGTTCTTTAGCAAACACGTGTACATCATGACTGTCCTACAGGGGGAGGAGGAAAGATGTAGGCTTTTTATCCAGGTATAAATCATCTGGACCCATGCACTCAGAAGTAATCTTAAATATATAAATTGCTGTTAAAATACATAAATAGAAGCTCACCACTTCTTTAGGTAGACCCTGCAATGGCTCCTTCTTGCTCTTTGGATAAGAATCCAAATATATAAGCAGTCCCTCCTGGCTTGGCCTAGCTCCTGCCTGTTTCCAGGTTCACCTTGGGCCACTCTCTCCATATGACTGACGATGCACCAGTCACATTAGTTTTGTTGTTGTTTTGTTCTGTTTTGTTTACTTTCTCCAGTGTGCCAACCCCTTCTCAACTCCAGGTGCTTGCACGGGCTTATTCCTCTGTCCAACATGCTCTTTTCCTCTCCCTTTGCCTGGAGGATTCCAAATCATCATTATTTGATCTCATACTACCCTGGATTTCTGCTTCCTAGCTCTGTACTTACTTATTTTTCTGTGTATTTATGTTTCTTCATTGTCTGTCTCCACCAACGGAATTTAAACTCCATTGGAGCAGATGCCGTGTTGGACTTCACTGCCTCCCTACCCAATGCACAATATATGCCTATGTTCCCAAAGTGAAGATCTGAGCACTTCAACCCATTCTCAAAACTACTGAAGATAATAAATGTTAACCAGTGTTATTATCGTGCCTTCTCATGGCCTACGGTTAAATCTCATATCCTTATCCTGGCGCTTACTGCATCCTTTGCCTCATTCATTCAAAATACATGTATAGAGCACCTGCTACCTTCTAGGCACTATTCTAGGACAAAGTGCCTTTCCTCCTTTGTCTTCCTCCCACTGGGGGCCAAGTCATCCGCTATCCAAAACATCCTCTCCACTCTCGCCACCCGAGTTCTCGCAACCACAAACAGAATACCGTTCTTTCCATCTTTTTGCTCAAACTGTCCCTATTGCCTATAACACCTTTGCATTCTCTGTCCACCCAGTGACTCCTTAACCATCGGTTCAATCCCACCCTCCCCCTTTTATTCCAATACATGCATTAAGCCCCTCCTAAGTGTCTCACTGTCTCCTGCATCCTACTGGAGACCCCACAGGGACACGGAGTGTGTGTGACTCTTCATCACGTGTATTTGATGCTCTGCGTAGCTGACGCACACGGTCTACTCAATTGTGGGGAGGAAAAGAGAGCCCGAAGAGAAATTTACAGCCTCTTTTTGCCTCCAAAGGCTTAGAACACCTGACCCAAGAGTCTCCAAATACTTCCGATCGTGGATACCATGATCAAAAAAAAAAGGCAAATGGGCACCGCACTCTGCAAATAATTACATAAAAATTCTATGCTGAACTGTATATCCTACTGACGATGCACATGCAAAACAAGGCCACTGAAAAGAATGCGATAAAAATGTAAAATGCACAGAAATTCTAATGTTTTCCTCCAGTACCCCAGTAGATCATGTAACCTTCTCCTGTTTTAGAACGTCTGGGCCTAACCTCAGAGGATGACTGGCGCGTTCTAGTTCACATAGAATGGGTGGGAGTATCTTCCGGGGAAAGGCAAGGAATTTGGGCTACAACGACAGAGAGATATTTGTCTTAAAGCTTCTACCTTTGTTGCTTCCCATGATCCTGGTGTGTCTGTTCTCTGGGTTCCTCAAACCTTGCTTCGGACAGAGCAGGGGACCAAGCAAGCCAAAGGATTATTTATTTTTTTCCTCCTCCTCACTTTACCCATTACCTGGGATGAAGCAGCCTCAGGCTGTAGAACTGGTCGGAATTTGAAAGCTGGCCTTGAAGGTGCCTGGATCTTATCTTGCGGGGGTTACTCGTTGCAGATAAAGCAGAAACTTTTACTTCTCAAGGTGGGTGGGGGATTTCTGTGAATGTCTCATGCTTTGGAAAAAGCAAGCCTGCCAGGAGATGTGTCCAGATATTGTTTCCTTTGCTGTGTCACCACAATTTTCAAAGAGCCACGCCCTCTCCTTCCCCTTCCCAGTCACTCCTCCAGCCAAATGAGATCCAGCTGCTTCCCCGGCCTCCCCCGGCCACCCGCCAGCTATGCCCTGAGCGGCCCCTCTGGCAACAGCCCAGCCAGTGTCTCTGAGCTGACACCCCGAACCTGACCATGCTCATTATCCAAACCCGGGGTCTCAGCAAACCCTCTGCCCGGTGCCTTCCTTGCAGTGGTCTGGGGTTTGGGAATAAAGCCACCGGACGAGCCTCTAAGTGAACCTGCTTTCTTCCTGGCCTTGGCCTTGCATGCCAGTTTAGGGGACCAACCACCCCAGTTTGCCTGGGCCTGTCCCAGTTTAAGCACTGAACATCTCATGTCCTGAAAACCCCCTCACTCCAAGAAGGACCAACTATGAAATGTGCAGGACCCAATGCAAAATGAAAGTGCAGGAACTGCTCAAAAATTTATTAAGAATTTCAAGACGGCGACAGCAGAGTTTTAAGCCACATGTGGTGTCCCGATCATGGGGCCCTTGTGTGACTGTAGGCGCCGCACGCTCATGAAGACAGCCCTGCTCCCAGGCAAACCACCACCGTTAACCCACTCGAATACACAGATCCAGAGCAGAAAGTTTGTGGTTATCTCCACAAGGTTGTTGGTTTCTCAGAGCAACGTGTGCTGTTGAGACCACAGAACTTGCTCCCGACCCTTCCTTCTACCCATCCTCTCGCCTATGCAGAGCTTTCTGAAACACAGAATCACGCCACTCCCCAACTTAGACCCCTTCGACGCCCTCCTGGGTGTCTACAATATTCTCAAATACGAGCGATACTCATAACACAACAATTGCAAGATGCTCCTATTGACTTAAATGATCTTTGCTCTACTGTTGCTTAAGTAGGTCCCGACATAACACTCGGCATCAACTTCATATGCTCATAGTTCTTATCCAATGATGAAGCCAAATTTATCAACTAAAAAAAAAAGTAAGCCTATAGAACCAGTAAAATTCAAATTAACAACAGTAATTTAATGGGGTGAGGTTGCTTTGCCAAAACTGAAGTGCCCGGGGCAGAGCGACGATGATGACATGTTGGCTGCTACCATGTAGGTCGGCTCTTTCTCATGGGGGTTCTCCTTTGTGCGCTGGTCCTAGGATGGCTTGGTGCTCTGGGCCCCGTCCTCGATTTGAACATGTTGGGATACCTTTGTTCAAATACCACGCTCTGACAGTATGCGAATCTCACTTGCAACAAGGATGAGTTCCACTTTTGCTCTTTTCCCATTAACCCATGATAGTGAAAGGCATGCTAATTAGCACTGGCGAGCTCATAAATATTAATGCAGGCATGTGCGCTGTAATTCCATCACAGTGCCAGGTTATAAGTGGGCCACCCAAATGACCTAAAAAATGCCTATGCTAATTTTAAAACTATAATCGAAATATGAATAACAATAGTCAGTATTTATCAAGCAACTACTATGTGCCAAGCACTGTTCTAAGTTCTTGCCATACAATAATTTACTTAGTCCTCACAACCCCATAGGGCAGGCACTATTATTTGTCCCATATTACAGATGAGAAGCCTGAGGCTCAAAGAGGTGACATCAACTTGTCCTGAGTTATCCCACCAGAAGTTTCTAAGAAAAATCCTCAAAGTGAACTCCCAGGCTTGATCAGGCGTAAAGGACCTTGAGAGGTTCTTGGCTTTAGTCTGACATCACAGAATGAAGTTCAAACTCCTGAGTTTGCCAGTAAAATGCTTCTTCGTCTTGCCTGTGGACCTCCCCCTCTTCGTGGCTTGCTGCTCCCCATCTCATCACACATCTTCGGGGCTGCTAATGAAACCCCAAGACGGCATCAAGCTCTGTCACAGTTCTCTGTTCCTTATGCTTCAAAGTCTCCTCTCTGCCTGGCACGTTCTTGTCCTTTTCCACCTGGAAGCCTTGTGTTCTATAAGGTGATAGGCGTCACTTATCTGGGACGCTGTTTCCAAATAAGGCAAGGCTGCTGCTTCCCCTTTAGGTCCCCACGGTACTGAGGCCCCACCTTCTTTTCCCAAGGACACCACTAACCTCCTCATAGCCCCTGCACTGGCAGCCCTTACAGCTAAGCCAGCCAGACACTTCTCTGGAGATTTTAAACTAGATGCCCTGGAGCCTGGGAATTTGAAGTCAGAAGTTGCGCTATGCTAACACGTTGGCATGTATTTATTTAGTGCTTACTTTGTGCCAGGCCCTGTTCAAAGGCCTTTGCCGATTTCAGCCTATTTCAAGCCCACAGCAATCCTACAAGGTGGGTACCCCTGTCTCCCTATTTTACAGACAAGGGAGTTGGTGCACAGAGAGAACAATGAATTCCCCACCATCACACCAACAATGGCAGCACCAGCATGGAATCCAGAGTCCATGCTTTGACTTGATGCCACACTGCCTTTCTACTTCAGGGGAGCCAAGATCAGGGCTGGCATCATGATAAAAAGCATGGGCAAGCTGAAAGTGTATCAGAGGCCAGGTGAAATAAAAAGGAGATGCTGGTTCATAGTGAGGAGACAGGAGCAAAGATAGGACAAAACTCAAGTCCAGGAAGAGAGGCAGAGAGATTCATCTGTCCTCAACTGCTGAGGCCCCAGCCACTGTTAGTGGTGACCTGCTGGACATCTTGTCTTAGAGCCTGAGGGCTTCCCATGAACCTTTTCCATTGACTTTTGTTTTTTAAGATTTTATTTATTTATTTGACAGAGAGAGAGAGAGACAGAGCAGAAGCAGGGGGAGCAGCAGAGGGAGAGGGAGAAGCAGGCTCCTCACTAAGCAGGGAGCCTGATGCGGGGCTCCATCGCAGGACCCTGGGATCATGACCCGAGCCAAAGGCAGACACTTAACGAACTGAGCCACCCAGGCACCCTTCCACTGACCTTTTTTAAAACACCCAATAGATTGAGTGAGTTTCTTCTCTTTGCACCAATACTAAAAACACAAAGACACTGGAAATCCATGAGCCCCATGAATTCAAAGACCCTTAGAACAAATATGCATTTTTGCTGCTTCTAAAAGGAAGCTTACCTGTTGGTTCAGTATGCAATATCTGGATCATACTTAACCTAATTTTTTTTAGCTTAAGTATATCCCATGCAATTGTATTTAGGACATACTTATACTAAAAAATTCATTTGTGGTTTCTCTGAAGTTCAAACTTAACTGGGTGCTCTGTATTTTATCTGGCACCCCTGACCGGAGATTGCATGAGAACTGCAGACTCTGAGGCCACCTCAGACCCACTAAATCAGAATCTGCATTCTAACAGATGAGATTAGCATGCATGTTAAAGTGTGACAAGTCCAGCTAAAAGATGAATCAAAGTTAGTACAAAGATAGTATAGCAGCTCCTTCATCATTAGGGACCCTAATCCTTCCTGTCTTTTTCTCTCTCCAACATCCTTATCTCCTGGATCACTTCATGGTCCTAGAGAGCTTCTTGGGGTTATCTCTATAAGTCTGGCCTCCAGATGGAGACAAGGAGAAAAGATCAAGAGCCATTTCCCAGAAGTTCCACCCAATGGCCTCCCCACTGACTGCTCCTACCTGTGAGGGAAGCTGGGACGTGGAGTTTTTCATTTAGGCCCAGGGTACTTCTGTGACGTAGGGGTGCATGTGTGTGTAGGGGGTGTTGTTATTCACCAAGTTGTGGAGGTTGACCAGGAGGTCCCAACCGTGGCAAAGGAGCAGGAAAGGGACACAAGACCCCTGAAATAAGATTCCTTAAAAGATAGGGGGAGGTCCTAGCTGCGTTCTAGACCTGGGCTAATTACAGTGCTCAGTTCAACAACAGGGTCTATGTTGGGTATCGTCTTAGCTGATGTATGCAGCTCCCACAGACCCAAACACCTTAACACCACGCTCAGACCAGTGGCTGATGGCAAGAGTGTTAGAGTTGTGAAGTTACACAACTGAACACGATACGCTCTTGGCTGTGCTAAACCCCAAAGAAGTGGATTGTGGACCCTCGAGGAACCACTGTGGCTGGCTCCTGTTGGCATTCAGGTTACCAAGTGGAGTGTCTCGGAAATGTGCAGAACCAGTCTTCAACAGTGACATCATGTGGCTGCGAGAAGCAACAGCAGCCATGGGCTGAACAGAGTCCTGGGCACCGCTCAGTGCTAAGGATGCCTGCTACCCCACAGACTGGATAAGCCCTTGAAGTGTAGGACCACAGCGGAAGGTTGTAAACAGAGTACTTCCCGTCTCACTGGTAAAGATGTGCCAGTGTTCCACTGGACACACACACACGACGTGAACATGTTTTGCACCGTGAGACCAAGGAGTGGAGAGAATCACTGTGGTATTGGGATGATTAAGGGCGATATTTTCGGTGAGGACAACTTTTTTGCTGCCCGTCCAATCTCACCCCTCGAATTGGGGTAGGCCACACCCAGAGCTACTCTGGGATCTTTTCAAGCTGGGTTCCTCTCAAGTGATGCCAAACTGGACTGAATCAGGGTTTCTTGGTGTTTGTTACACACCATGCCAAATACGCTTCCCAGGCAAGGAGCGTTGCTCTTGAAATAGCAGTTGAGCATGGCAGGCAAGTCGTGACTGGAATCAGCCTGTTCCGTGCTGCCTTATTAACACACTACCTCTTTTTAAGTGGCATTCCTTTTGAGGCAATCTGCAGAGCAGTGATAAAAAGACCCTCTGCCAAATTACAACCTCCTTCTTGAGGGATACGCAATGACTCCACTTACACTCTTCGCTGTCGGGCACGCCTCTGCAGGCTCGGAGGGTAAGAGACCAAGTGAAAAGTCCGCCTTCTGGCAACGGAGGGGACCGATGGGACAAGAAGCTGCACAGAGGGCCGCGTCTGCAGGACCCACCAAGAGGTGTCAATGAGAAGAGGGAGGCAGGGCCCCAGTCTTTGCAGGCAAAGCGCCCAGTTAGCCAAAAAAACACAACAAAACAACCACAACCACTTTCTGTCTCTGCAGGTAAGTGGGATATTTAGAAGAGGGAGAAGAAGAAGGAAAAGCAAAAGGAAAGGAAGGGAAGGGGGAAGAGACATTGGAATCTAAAGGGTTGAAATAATATATTAAATGGATTGTGCAAAATCCACCCGATGGTTTCAGTGTCTGTGATTCATCGGTTACACGTGGCTTCAATTTCCTTTGAAATCCAGATGTGCTTGAAAAGAAGACAGAACAAGGGTAGGATAAAAGGGAGCCTGGATCTCATAGTTTCCCTCAAAACAGAGATTTGGATATTTTTGGTCACCCCCTCTGGGTTCTCAGTGCCTGGTGGATTCAATAGATGGTGGATGACAAGTCCATTCTCTGGAGATAAAGGGTTTTCAGATACTGGAACACGGACCTCGGAGTCTCCAGTGTGAAGAGAGATCCCATCCCAACCAGGGCATCTGGAAATTAAACAGGGACCCCAGCTTACTGCCACAGCTTGCCAGTATTATTACAACCCACAGCCGGCTCTGGGCATCTTCCTAAAACATACCAGCAACTGTGGCTTCATTTTGTGGATGCAGGTCCAGATGCTGTTTGGAAGAAAGCTAGCTTTGTTCCTGACCTCCCACAGCTCACTCTTTCCAGAATTCAGACTGAATCAATGTCTTGAGTGTGAGCTCCATCCGCTTTCTTTTTTTTTTTTATAATAATTTTTTATTATGTTATGTTAGTCACCATATGCTTTCTGACCTCATCTCCCTATATTCACTCCACTCCAACCACACCGGCCTCTCCAGAATCCCCCGACTGTGGGAGATAAGCTATTACCTCAGGGCCTTTGAACGTGCTGTTTTCTCTCCTTCTCAAGACACATGCTTGCTCCTCATGTCCTCAAGTCTCATCTAAATGCCAACTTCCCTGCCAGCTCTATTTAAAGTTCTAAATGGCCCATTGCTTCCTACCTCCCCTGTCTACTTCACCACATTTTTTCTCCTGAGCACTTATTCCTATCTAATATAGTACATAATATACAGGCTTAATGTGTGCTTTGTCTGTCTCCCCCCAACTAGGCTGTTGGTTGTTTCTGTTCACTGCTCAATCCCCAGTACCAAGAACAAAGCCTGCAACACGCTAGGCCCTTAATATAGATTTATTAAATGAATGAATAGAGTGAATAAATAAGAATGGACATTTAGGCAATTCAAAAAGAAGAGAGCATAGCAGTGCCAGGAGTTAGGCAGTCAGTGGAGAGCTGGGCTCAAATTGACTTGGCTTCATTTCCACAAGGAACCCGACTATATACCTGTTAGAATATGCCAACACTGGTCCACAAGGAAGACCCAGGGACTATGGCCAATGCTAGGACCACTCTGGGGATGGCGCTACCTGCCCCTTATTGTGCCACACCTTGGCCAGAGCCACTGATGGCTTCCCCAGGGCCACTCGCCTTGACCTGGCATTCAAGGCCCTCCCCAGCCTGGCACCAATCAGCCTCAACATCTATGTCTCCAATACTTTTTCATACTATATGCATTCACTCAACAAAATATCTCAAGTTTATCTTAAAAATCCATCCCGAGTTTGCATTCAACTCCATTATGTAAGTTTTGCTCAGTAGAATATTAAAAGAACATTTTTGTTGACAGACTCTTAATTTTAGCTCAACTTTCCCACCTTTGCTCATCTAAATGGAGTGTCAGAAATTCCACAGATTCAGGAATTGTGCCTTCCTTCTCAGGGAGTTTCTCAGTATCTGGCACCCTTGAACATACGAAGAATGACTGGCTTTTCTTTGGCGGCATTTGTTAAGCAGCACACAAAACATAATCCCAGAGCCTAGCCAAATACAACATCTACCATGTCATTCAACCCACAATGCACTTTGGAATATCCACCCTATAAACACATTGACACACACACAAACAAAAACACACAGACATGCTGAATCAAACACATATGAGAGACAAACATATAGACACATACACAAGTGTAGACACATATGAGGCAAGCATCCATAAATGTTGAATTTCTTGGTCTAAGTTCAACTAAGGTCTCAATGCTCTGTTTATTTATTTATTTTTTTAAAAAAGATTTTATTTATTTACTTGACAGAGATAGAGACAGCCAGCGAGAGAGGGAACACAAAGCAGGGGGAGTGGGAGAGGAAGAAGCAGGCTCATAGCGGAGGAGCCTGATGTGGGGTTCGATCCCATAACGCCCGGATCACGCCCTGAGCCGAAGGCAGACGCTTAACCGCTCTGCCACCCAGGCGCCCCATCAATGCTCTGTTTAGACTGTTCTGGAAGATAACATTGAAAGACACCAATAGTGTGACATTTCATGAGAAAAGGCATGGAGTCTTTACCCTAAGGGGTAGTTCATTTGCTTTTTCTCTCCCTAGAACTAACTGTCCTGACCAACTCAAACTTTTGGCTTGGTTTTCTACTGAAATAACCATAGCCCAACCTTGTACCAGGTGGCTCTGATATGCTCTGACTTAGCTAAACCATTAAGTAACTTACTTTATAGGGATTATTTTAACAAAAGTATTTGCATTGGGGATGTGCTGCAGATACAGTAGGAAATAACTATATTCAGGGCTCTGCTTTGAGAAGCAATTGGTAATCATAGGCAGGGAAAAGCAAAATAGGAATATACTACAACTCTTAATTTTTTTTTTTGATCCTTGAAATGGGGATAAGTGTTCTAAGGATGGTATCCCTGACAGTTCAAGGTCACCAAAACCCATCTGACAAAGGAAGATAAACAAGGAAACACTTGTTTCAGGGGAGCAAGGCAGGAGTGAGGAATCCCTTTGCCCTCTTACCCTCCCTAGCCTCTTGTATCCCCCACCTCTTTCTTGCTGGAAACAATCTCAAAAGGCTTTCTGTATTAGATACAGAGCTATTTATGTCAGTTTCACAACTCTGGGATGTAAGGGACACATATGCACACATGGACACACAAGTGTACACACACACACACACACACACACATCCACAGGACTGAAAGTTTTCAGGAAAGTTTCTTTTCATTTCTTTCCATTAAATGAAAAGCAATCAATAAGAGGCACATCAATCCAGCCATGAAGTGAGAACTTTTTAAGGAAAGGAAGAATTGTTCTCATTAAGCCCTAAAATAGTATTCTTTTCCATTGATCATCCAAACCAATTTGCTCTATGTAGAATTGCCGTGTTAAAAAAAATTAGCTGTTGATACCATTCAATACCAATTACATGGATTTTTCCCTCAACATAAGGTGCACTTGTAGTTTTTCTCAGTCTCATAATTAAAAAAAGGTGATAAGCTATGTGTTCTGAATCAATTCACTTAGATTTCAAGGGACACAATGGAACGTCTGTTGTTCCTGAAATAAACAACAGAATCTCCACTACTCAGCACGCCTAAGGTGGTAGGAATAACGTGTATTTGTCCCAGCAAGGTTCTTTGCCTGAGGCCCACTGAACCAAAATATCTGTGGGTAGAGTTCAGGAGTCTGTGACTTGGGTGGGAAAAGTCTGCTTATCTGTTTTCACAAATTTCCACTTAAAATTGAGCATTTCAGTCAATGATGACTAGAAACAAAAATGACTATAGTATTAGTATTATCTGTGACTTTTCACTTACAGAAATCATAGCTTATATCAAATTACAGGCTTCTTTTGTAATGCACTGTAGTGTATTTTATGCATTTAAATAGATCATTGTAAGAGGGAGTCCATTGGTGTCCTGAGATGGCAGAAGGGGTCCATGGCACATTAAGGGCTAACACCCCTCTTCCAGGAGCCCTGGGTCATGAGTAAGCATCAGAATCTCTCGCAGAGCTGGTGGTGGTACTTAAAATCCCATCAGGAAACTCCTTTGGGCCTTGAAGTCTTCTCCACTACCCAGCAAAATGCTCGTTCTAATGCCCGGGGATGAAATTCGTATTTAAGGTTCTTTGGAGCAGCACCAGAGGTGAAGAGGAAGGATAAAAAGATCTCCCCCATCCCTCTGCATATTTAAAGAATGATATCCTGGGGCACCTGGGCGGCTTGGTAGGTAGAGCATCGACTCTTGATCTATGGTTTTGATCTCAGGGCTGTGAATTCAAGCCCCATGTCGGGCAACGAGACTACTTAAAAAAAAAAAAAAATGGTATCCTCTTCTACAACAATATTTTGCAAACTTTTTTCCCCTTAATATTCTGATGGTAAAAACTTTTTTAAAAAGTATTTTTTAATAAACTCAATTTTTTCGAACCACCGTTGGGCCATGTTTTTTTTATGATCGTAAGCCTTGATCTGAGGACAGACCCTGCTCCTAACACTTGGCCTGTGTTCTCCCATTTATTTCTCACAACCACTCCTCACACTCGTCAGTGTTGTCCCTGTCATAGCGACTCTCTGAGCATATTTCAGTTTTATGGTCGCTGCACCATTCCTGGAACTGGATTTAACTTCTATCAAAACAGACCCGACAGCAGAAGGTGAGCTCGCTGTCAACATGGAGCACCATTTTTGGAGAAAAAGCAGAGAAACAAAGGAAGCCCCAGCATTAGCAATTCCTCTTCTATTGAGTCGTAATTAGGCCGCGACGTCAGGCTGCGGCTCAAATACCTGAACCCTCTCCCCTCCTTATTTTTTCTTTTTTAAATTCTAAAAGCCTCAGGTTCAGGGTATCCACTCAGCTAAGCTTCCTTGCTGGGAATGGTCGCCCGCCACCTGGTGGCCAAATGGGGAATTGCACCCTTCTCTTGGCCCCGGAGGGAGATCACCCCAGAAGGACCAGGCTGGGTGAGGCTGAACCCCCACTGTCCTGTCAGAGCGGGAGAGCAAGGAAAATCACTGAGGCCAAGGCTCTGCACCCAGCATCTGGGTGAGATGTCAATGCCCTCAGTCTTCATTGTGGACACATCTGGATGCCTCAGGGAACTCTTACCCTAGTACATCAGGCAGGGGAGATGTAAATGAACAGTTTTTCTGAATAAAACTAACTTCCTGGAGAAAAAATACACAAACAAACCATATTAAAAATTTGTTCAATCTAAATAATCCTGATAAGAGAGTTGCTCTTTTTATTGAGACTTTGTTTTATGCTAGGCACTGCGCTGTGTTTTGCATTCAGTGTCTCATCTGCTTTTTTCCTTTTTTAATAGCTCTGAGAGCTAGAGATGAAATATTCCTGTGATGAAGCCGAAGCTCCATGAAGCTAAAACACTGTACAGGTTCCCAAGGATGGTATGTGACAGAACTGGCAGATAAGTACAGATCTTTCTGACGCCAAGGCCCAGAGCCGACTGCTGTGCTATGCTGCCTTGAGTACACACACACACTCATGCATGCCCACATATGCACACACACATGCACACACATTTAAGGATGTAAAAGATCAGCTCTTTTATTAAGCTACCCTCTATACAGCAAACATGTCATCAAAGTACAAATCTAGTGCTATTGTTAGAAAGACGAGTTAGTTACAGGCAGGAGAGAGAGGAATATTGTTCATTACAATATGGTTGCAATGGAGTTTTCAAGGATTTACCTTTTATTAAGAACAATGTTTCAGGGGCATCTGGGTGGCTTAGTCAGTTAAGTGTCTGCCTTTGGCTTAGGTCATGATCCCAGGGTCCTGGCATCGAGACCCACGTTGGGTTCTCCACTCAGTGGGGAGCCTGCTTTTCCCTTTCTCTCTGCCTGCTGCTCCCCCTCCTTGTGCTCTCTCTCTCTGTGTCAAATAAATAAATAAAATCTTAAAAAATATATTGTTTTAAATTAACAAATGCTAACAAATAGAACCCAACCGCATATTGACAAGGATTTTATGCCACGGCCAAGTGGGATTTATCCCAAGAATGTAAGGGTGATTCAACATAAGAAAATCAATCAATGTAATATATCAGATCAATAGAATGAAGAAAAACATATAATCATCTCAAATGATAGAGTAAAGGCATTTGACAAAAATTCAACACCCTTTAATGATAAAAAATTTCAGAGAACAAGGAACAGAAGGGAACTTCCTCAACACAATAAAAAGGACATTTATGAAACATTCACAGCTAACATCATACTCAATGGTGAAAGACTAGAACCTTTCCCCCTAAAACTAGGAATAAGACAAGCATGCTTGCTTTCCTCACTGGTATTTAACATTGTACTGGGAGTTCTAGCCAAAGCAATTAGACAAGAAAAAGAATTGAAGGGCATCCAAACTGGAAAAGAAAGAAGATTATCTCTGTTGATAGATGACATGATCGTATATATAGAAAATCCCAAAGAATCTACAAGAAAGCTACTAACACTAATAAATGAACTCAGCAAAGTTGCAGGGGACAAGATGAACACAAGTTGTATCCACACCCCTGAAAAGAACAATCCCAAAGGAAAATTAATAAAGTGATCCCATTTATAATAGCATCTAACCTGGAAAGAGGAGGTAAAAAGGATTATATACTGAAAACTAAAAAATATTGCTGAAAGAAATTAAAGAAGACCAAACAAATGGCAAAACATCCTGTGTTCATGGACTGAAAGACTTAATATTGGATATTGGTAAAGATGTCAGTATACAGAAAGAGATCTATACATTCAGTGGCTATCGAATCTTAATGGCCTTTTTTTTGCAGAGATGAAAAAGTTATTATTCAGACTCATATGGAACTGCTAGGGGGGTCCTGAGTAGCCAAAACAATCTTGAAAAAGAACAATGTTGGATAACTCATATTTCCCCATTTCAAAACTTACTGCAAAGCTATAGTCTTTAAAACAGTGTTGTACTGGTATAAGGATAGATGAATAGACAAATGGAACAGAATTGAGAGTCCAGAAATAAACCTATACATTTATGGAGAACCGCTTTTTGACAAGGGTCCCATGTCCACTTAGTGGGGAAAGAATAGTCTCTTTGACAGTTGATGCTGGGACAAGTAGATTTCCACACACAAAAGGCTGAAGCTGGATGCCCTAATCTCACACCACAAACAAAAAATTAACTCAAATAGATCAGTGACTTACATATAAGAGCTAAAACCATAAAACTCTTGGAAGAAATCACAGGGGTAAATTTTCATGATCTTGGATTTAGCAACAAATTCTTATATATGATACCAAGCACTAGCAAAAAAAAGAAAGAAGTTGTATGTATGTATATGTGTGTGTGCTTGCACATCTCCAAAATTAGGGAAGGACAAAAAATAACAATAGTAACTTTTTAGAGCATCTTTACCCAGGAATGGAATCACAGATCGGATGTGAGAAAATGCCAGGAAAATCTATAGATCATTTTAGGTATATTGATAAGCTAACAATATTAAATCTTCCAATCCATGGCCCCGATCTTTTCCAATTTATTAGGAACCTGGAACAGAGCGAATAAGTGACTTATTCAAGATCATATAACTCACATATGGAAAACTGACAACTGGAACCCAGTTAAGTTCTCTCTCCCAGGACTCAAAGCTGAGCTCTCTCTTCCAGAGAGTGCTAGGACTATTATTCATTCGTAATTTGTGATAATTCAGGCAAGGGTTGTTCTCTATTCTACCTTGCTCTTGGGAAAACTTCCCCATAGGCAGTGTGAACAGTGTGGGGGGAAAGGTCACCAAAAGTGTACTTGCACTACTGATAATCAAATTGCTTTTGAGCACACTTCAGCACTTTAGGAGTATCCATTAATATATTAAGAACAAGTATGCTAATTGCAAGCCATTCTTAGGTATCCTTGAGGGATCTCTACTGGGCAAGCCTCATTTGAATTTACTCTCTTCCTTCAACAAACATCCAGTACTTGAGACTTACTGATTATACCCACCGAGCCTGAATTGCAAGGTTTTTTTGTAAAGATGACGTGATTAAGGGAGAATGAGAATGGAACTAACTACCATTTACTAAACCTAGCATGTGCCAGGCAAGGGAATCATTGTTCTCAGCTCATACCTGAAAGAAGTAGGATTCAGCTTTTCCGCAGAAGAGCCCCTCCTGAAAATAAACCGATCCAACCCCCCAGTATGGTAATAAGAAAAGGATGTTTAACCAGAGTCCCATGGGTGGTGAAGGGAAAGTGATTTTAATAATCAGTCACCACATACAGGATGAAAATCTCCTTCAAACACCTATTTTTTTTCCCCACCTAAATCTCTTCTTGCCAGTTACCTCATCTTTTGCTCTCCTTTTCCCCTAAAGCATCACAAAAGAAATGTCTTCCATTGTCCTGAGCAATTCAGCTGTATCTCTAGATTGTAAACATCACTCAGGAGGACAAAAGCCAGGTTGTTAACCGAACAGTGACAATCAAAACTATTTTTGCAAGGCATGTGCGTGCGTGTGTGTGTGTGTGTGTGTGTGTGTGTGTGTGTGAGAGTGTGTGTCTCGGGTGATTCTCGCTTCATGTGAAATCACTTATTATCTCCTTTGTTCTTCAAAAGAACCTTCAAAGATTAGTTCGTCCCATTTTATAGGAGGAAGGCTGAAAACGATTTGGTAACTTGTCCAAAGCTGCACAGCTTGTCAATGTGGGGAGCCCCTTAGGAAGACAGGCTTGATTCCAATATTCATGATGTGAAAGGCTGGTCCCAGAAAAGGAAGGCTCTGAAGGGAGCTTTTTGATTTCCACATCCATGGGTGAATTTTTGCCTCCATCATACTGGACCTTCTCCAATGGACTCTTAGTGAGTGGTGTGGCCAGGTTCCCCCAAAGAACTGATAGTCTAAGCGGGCTGCACGGAACTACGGAACTACGCCTGCGGGCCAGATCCAGCCTGCTGCAGGAAGGAAAGCTTTCCTGACACATACTAGGCCATTCATCTACATATTGCCTGTGACTGTTTCTGCCCTACAACAGCAGAACCGAATCATTGGGACACAGACTGAATGGTCTGCAAATATTCACTCTCTGGCCCTCTGCAGAAAAAAAGTGTGCCGATTTCTGGTCTAGAGAGTCAACGGACACACAAAGTGGAAATCGAAGACCAGAGTGTGAAGGGAGGTGGTAGGGGAGCACAGTGAGCTGGGACTTCCTGTGAGTGGAACTTGACTGCTAAAACACTCATGGGTCATCAGCAGCCCTCCGTCTCCCCATGCTCTACCCTGATATTAGGACCTTGAAAATAACCGATTTATGAATTAAGTCAATAGAGTCAGTACTTCCTGTGTGTCGAGCTCTGTCACAGGTGCCATGAACACAGCTGTGAGGAAAACAGACCAAAATATGAGTGTGGAATGTGGGAGGGACAAAGGCCAAAGCGACTGGGGCCAAGGGAGAGCTCAGAGTGAGGTACTAGGTCTGCTGGGAGGGAGGCAGATGCAGGTCACGGAGGCTCTTGTGGGGTCTTACCCCAAACACAGTGGGAAGCCCCTGAGAACGTTAAGCAAGGTGGATTTGATTATTTGATATACAATTATCACTCCAGCCCCTCTGTGGAGAGCAGGTTACGGGAAGACAATGGTGGGAACGGGCAGAACGAGGACATCGTGCTTTGCAGGTACTCAGGCATCAAGTAGGGGCAGCCTGACAGGCTCCCCTGGTGCCTGCTCGCCAGCTCCGCAGGCGTCACCCCTGCAGCAGCCCCTCTGCAGACACAGCAGACGCAGCATCAGAAGAAACGGATTGTCTCGTGCCGGGCAGCCGGCCCCCTTGCAAAAGGATGGATTGGACTGGTTAGAAAGAGCTCGACACCTGTGTTGCAGATCCATGAATGTCAGCCACAGGTTAATTCTGAGCAATTTCCAGGTGATCCAATAATTCATTAAACTGACGAAAACAAATCTTTGGAAAATCGAGCCGGTGACAGATAAAAAGCCCATGATTTATTGTCTGGGGAGAAGTAAGTGTCTCCCGTTCCATGCTTCAGTCTGTTGAGTGAATCGAAGTGTGCAGGAAGAACAAGGTAGGCGTGAGCTCTACTTAATGGGCACTGTTCGGGCCCAGGGTGGCATGCCCTTCATAATGCTTATTCCATAAAGTGTTAAAGTGGAAGGAAGCACGATGTGGCAGGAAGACGTGGATCGTCAGGTCGGGCAAAACTGAGCTTGAGCTCCTGCTCTGTCGGTTATTTGCACCTGTGAACTTGGGGGCTGAGTTACTTCACATTTCTGAGCTGCCACTGGTTCATCTCTTCAACTGGGGTAATGATACATTTTCCCCTGCACTCAGGAGTAGATATACTACATGCAAATTATGCACAGAGCCTAGAACACCATAGGGGACTCCATAAACAGCCAACGTGACTGTTATTGGTGATAACAAAGACGATGGGTGAGTTTTTTTCCTTTAATGGGCATACAGGCTCAGTGTGAGCATTCACACTGCTGTTGCGAGAATATTATGAAATGCTTTCGTAGACAGCCATGGATAGTAGAGTTTTCCAAGGTACGCTCATTGGGAAAAAGTGGGAAATCAGAAGACAAGGAAGATGGGTGATGGCATCTGAAGTGGGTGCTAGTGAACAGGAAGAAAAGGGTCCTGGGGCTCCTGGGTGGCTCAGTTGGTTAAGTGTCCAACCCTTGGTTTCAGCTCAGGTCATGATCTCTGGGTCATGATATTGAGATCATGAGACAGAGCCCAGAGATGGGCCCCCTGCTCAGTGGAGAATCTGCTTCTGTCCTTCTCCCTCTGACCACCATCTCCCCACCCCACTCATGTGCACCCACGCTCGCTCGCTCTCTAAAAATAAATGAATAAATAAATCTTTTTTTAAAAAAGGGTCCTAAGTTTACATAGGAGCGTTAATGAAGGACAATTTGGGAACTTCCTTCCAAGTGGTGGTGGAGAGGGTAAGTGGTATGAAGGGAAGGACTGTACTTAGAAAATGATGTTGTGATTGGTTTGAAGTCTGGATGGAGGAGTGGTTTCTGAAGGTAGACCTATAACATCTTAGATGTGGAAGAAACCTCAGAAACCACTGGAAGGAATGGCGATCCTTACACACCTGTAGTTGTGGCTGTCCACCACACTTTTCATCTGGTGACAGCATTTCTGTATTCCCTAGCGGTCCATCCCTCCCAATGTGCATGCATATCCTATATTCTATATATGTCCTTCCATCTTTTATCAATGGGAGGTCTATCATAGCCATAGTGGTTTTAGAAAGGAATTGTGACATTCCTCAGCTGAAAGTACCTGAAAGCCACAAAGATGCCTAAAAGGGATGTTTTATCATGGATTACTGTTCTCATAAATGGATTCCTGCTCTAACGAAATGCATTTGAGGATTTATGAGTATCTGACGGAAATCCGTTAGACAAACCTAGTTGGAGTCCACAGACCCTAAGAACATTTAAGGGGGAACTTTGAGCTTTGGAATCCCCATAGTGTGTGTAAGAAGCCTTTGATTTATGCAGGATACAAAATCCGTATACAGAAGTCTGTTGCATTTCTGTACACTAATAATGAAGCAGCAGAAAGAGAAATCAAGAAAACAATTCCATTTACACTCGCACCAAATGAGATAAAATCCCTAGGGATAAACTTAACCAAGGAGGTAGGAGACCTGTACCCTGAAAACTATAACACACTGAAGAGAGAAACTGAAGAAAACACAAACAAATGGAAGGATATCCCATGCTCATGGTTTGGGAAAATAAATATTGTTAAAATGTCCATGCTACCCAGAGCAATTTACAGATTCAATGCAATCTCTATCAAAATACTATAGCACTATTTTTTTTAATCTGAGAGAGAGAGAGAGAGAACTAGTGCGGGGAGCGGGGGACAGAGAGGGAGGGACAAGCAGACTCTGCACAACCCTGGGATGGTGACCTGAGCTGAAACCAAGAGCCTAATGCTTAACCAACTAAGCCATCCAGGCACCTCACCACAGTACTTTTTATAGAACCAGAACAAATAATCCTACGATTTGTGTAGAACTTCAAAGACCCCAAAGAGCCAAAGCAATCTTGAAAAAAAAAAAAAAGAATAAATCTGGAGGCATCAAAATTCTGGACTTCAAGTCTATTACAAAGCTGTAGTGATCAAAACAGTATGGTACTAGCATAAAAATAAACACAGAATAGAAAACCCAGAAATGAACCCACAATTATATGATCAATTAATCTATGACAAAGGAGGCAAGAATATGCAACGGGAAAAAGTCTCTTCAAAATGGTGTTTGGAAAACTGGACAGCTATATATAAAGGAATGAAACTGGACCACTTTCTTATACCATACACAAAAATAAGCTCAAAATGGATTAAAGACCTAAATGTGAGACCTGAACCCCAAAAAATTTAGAAGAAAACATAGGCAGTAATCTCTTGGACATTACGTACAGGTAAAAACATTTTTTTAGATATGTCTCCTTTGGCAAGGGAAACAAAAGCAAAATTAAACTACTGGGACCACATCAAAATAAAAAGCTTCTGCACAGCAAAGGAAACAATCAACAAAACTAAAAACCTACTGAATAGGAAAAGATATTTGCAAATTATATATCTGATAAAGGGTTAATATCCAAAATATATAAAGAATTTATGTAACTCAACACCAAAAAACAAATAATGCAACTAAGAAATGGGCAGAAGACAAGAATAGTTATTTCTTTAAAGAAGATATGCAGATGGCCAACAGACACATGAAAAGATGCTCAACATCACTCATCAACAGGGAAATGCAAATCAAAACCACCATGAGATATCACCTTACACCTGTCAAAATGACTAAAATCAAAAATGCAAGAAACAACAAGCATTAGCAAGGATGTGGAGAAAAGGGAACCCTCATGCACTGCTGGTGGGAATGCAAACTGGCACAGCCACTGTGGAAAACAGTATGGAGTTTCCTCAAAAATACTACATGATCCAGTAATTCCAATATTGGGTATTTACCCAAAGAATATGAAAACACTAATTCGAAAAGATATACGCACCCCTATGTTTATTGTGGTATGGTTTACAACAGCCAAGTCATGGAATCAGCCAGTGTCTATCCACAGATGAATGGATATAGATCTGGTATGTATATACAATGGATCACTACTCAGCCATGAAAAAGAATGAGATCTTGCCATTTGCAACAACATGGATGGATCTAGAAGGCATAACACTAAGTAAAATAAGTCAGTCACAGAAAGACAAATACCATGTGATTTCACTCATAAGTGGAATTTAAGAAAAAAGAAACAAAGAAAAAAAAGAGACAAATCAAGAAACAGAATCTTCACTACAGAGAACAAACTGATGGTTACCAGAGGGTAGGGGTGGGGGGATGGGTGAAACAGGCAAAGGGGATTAAGAGTGCACTTATCATGATGATCACTGAGTAATGTATGGAGTTGTTGAATCACATAGGTTGTACAACATAGGTGTACATGTGAAACTAACATAACACAGTATGCAAATTATACTGGAATTTATAAAATACATTTAAAAATTTTTTTAAAAAAGGCTTTGACTTAGTCTGTCAAATTGAAAATTGGTTTAAAATCAGAGAAGCCCTGGGAATGCTTACAGCATAATTTACCACTCCCTCCAATTTGGAGGCGTATTTCCAAATATTCAGCAGTTCTTCCTGTAAGAGGGTTATAGTTTTCTGACCCACTGATATTAGGTTCAGCCGCGTGATTTGCTTCGGCACATGTGTAGATGTAATGAGAACCACGTTCAAGCAGATGTTTAAGATGATGTGTTTCTATCTACTACCCCTCTTTCTCTTTCTGTTTGCCCCATAATGGTCATTGAGCTTTGATGGGGGCTGTTTCTTCAACCTGGATCTTGGAATGAGAAGACAAGTGGAACAGAGGTGCAGCTGACCTATGCTTACCAGCATATTTGGAGATGGTGAAACAAACCTATTTGTCATAAGCCACTTATGGGGGTGTCTTGTTACACAGCAGAACACAGTGAAAACTAACTGACACAGGGATTGAGAATGCAAGGGGGCGGGGGTCATTAGTCAAAGAGCTGATTGTTAAGCATTATAACAGAGGCCAGAGCTTTGTTCCTTATGCTACATTCCTCAAATCTAATCCTATGGAATACTGCTTCCGTTCTTTCCACCGATGGAGGAGTGTGGTGGCCCAGTGGATCTGATTTTTCAGTCTGACTATGCGTACACGTGAAGTGTGCATGTGATAAAGCTTCCCACTCTGAGCTAAAGTCGGAAGGACACATCTTCCTGCTTAAAGCTAGCATGGACTCAGCCTTTTGGTGCTGTGTTTCCTTCCCAAAGCAGCTGCACATAGTCAGATGCTCAGTACTCAGAAGCAGATGATCCCACCTCTTCCTTCTCTTAGTGTGGATTTAGACCACCTTATGTACATCAGCACTGCTCTTCAACAGCAACAGCAAGGCCAAAGGAAAATTCCAGAGCCACTTACTTGCTTGGGCGCCAACCACTTGGCCAGAAGGGAGCCAATCATACCTGCCTGGCCTGATCTAGGTGCCGAATAGATACAGTCTAACTTACTCTTTACAGCCATCCATGAGGTAAGTGTTCCTGTCCTCATTTCACAGATGACAAAACGGAGGCTGAGACATTAAGCCACTTGCCCAGAATCACACAAGTGGTAGGAAGAGTTGGAATACAGAATCAGGTATTTGTCTCTGTTTTTTGTGCCTTCTGTCAGCACCAACAAAACAAAGCAAAATGAAAACCAGAAACATTCAAAAAAAAAAAAAAGAAACAAACAAACAAAAAACCCCAACACTGATTCAAGTGGAGGATAATGTCAAATAATATGACAACAGCGGGACTGGAGAGCTCCCATGGGATAATGAGATGGGAAAACCTGAACTCAGGGGCAAACAAACTTTCCCATGGAGTGGGAATGACAGAAGCCAACATGGGGCACCTGCCCCTTCGTCCACTGCCTGTAAACTGGCTCCCTGGGAAGATCTTGTGGAAGGGAGGGTGAGGAGACTCTGTGACTATTCTGGGGGAGCTTCTTCCTTTCCTTCAAAGTGACAAAAGCAACAGCTTTTGTTTAAACCCCTAAACAAACTGTTTAGTCTTCTATGTCACGCGATGGTGGAACCGAGAAATGGATGGCAGTGCTCTTGAATGGTCATATTGTCATATTGTCTTCCGCCAGCGCTATTAGCGATGCGATGGAGGTATTTAATTAATTACAACTGACAGATGTTTGTGCTAATTTATAAGACTGGTTAGCGTGCACATTGCGTCTGAACTCCTGCCTGCCTAGAGAGCTTCCTGAATGTAAAGCAATTTTCTAACTTGAAGCTAGTGAAAGAAACACTGGAATATTCTAACTTTGGCAAGTCCTGATGGGTTACTTTCCAGTGGTTCTCAACCAGGGGAGATTTTGCCCCCAACAAGGGACGTCTGGCAATGTCTGGAGGCATCTGTCATGATCACAGTTCAAGTGGGGATAGAGGAAGCATCGAGTGGGCAGAGGTCAGGGAAGCCGCTAAGCATCTTACACTGTGCAGGACAGCCCTCCACCACAAAGAATGATCTGGTCCCCAACTCACAAGTATGAGGGTTGAGAAATTCTGACTTGACTCTCTGCTCCCACTTTAATAACCCATGCCCAGAGTGGGAAAGTGGCTTCCTCAAGGTCACACAGCAAGTTAGAGGCACAACCCGGCAACAGAATGATCTGCAGTCATTAGAAACAGTCCCTGGAGTCCAAACGTTTGGTCCCAATCTTGGATCTGACTCTTACTACCTGTGGAAACTGGAGCAAGTCCCTTAGCTGCACCTCATCCAGAAAACAGGAATAATAATGGTGCCTGCTAACAGGCTTCTGAGAATAATCCAATGACATAAAGCTCGTATAGACCTGGCATACGTATGCTGTGTTTATTGTTATGTTCCATGGATTGTTAGAATTCTTTTTTTTTTTTTTGCTTAAAGAATTTTTAAATTTTAAATATGACTGTTCACTTGTTTCTTTTTTTTTAATTTTTTTTATTACATTATGTTAGTCACCATACAGTACATTCCTGGTTTCTGATGCAAGGTTCGATGATTCATTAGTTGCGTATAACACCCAGTGCACCATGCAATACGTGCCCTCCTTACTACCCATCATCAGTCTATCCCATTCCCCCACCCCCTCCCCTCTGAAGCCCTCAGTTTGTTTCTCAGAGTCCATAGTCTCCCATGCTTCACTCCCCCTTCTGATTACCCCCCTTTCTTTATCCCTTTCTTCCCCTACTGATATTGTTAGAATTCTGTACTTTCTTATCAGCAAAACTCAGGGTAAAGGAAGACACATTATTACAATGATTACTAATATAGGATGGGAAACTTCCATTTAAACACTGTCAGCCCCTTCTATGTCCGATGGTGAAGAGGTCTCCGAATCACCAAGGACCACTTCCCTGTGCCTTTGGTCTGATCCAAGGATGCAGCATTGGCTCTGAAGGCAGAGTGTATGCAACAGCACGTAAACATGTTTCTTCTTTAGTGAACCTAAACTCACTTTAGTGCACCTAAAACTAAAGTTCACACTCCCATTCTCCTTTATAAAGAGACAGAGGGTGTGGTGGGCCGATTAATGCCTGTCTACACCCTCTGTGAGATATCCAAGTCCTAATCCCTGGATCCAGGAGGCTCCCAAATATGGCAGGAGGGTCTCGTGATTAAGTTGAGGGTTTTGAGATGGGGAGATTATCCTGGATTATCTGGGTGGCCCCTAAATGTCACCACAACGGTACTTACAAAAGGGAGGCGAGGAGGTCAAAGGAGGAACAAGGCAAGATGATGATGGAAACAGAGAGAAAGAAGAGACCATGTGATGCAGGGCCATGAGCCAAGGGATAAGGACAGCCTCTAGAAGGTGAAGAAGGCAAGGAAACAATTCTCTCTTCAAGGCTCCAGAAGGAACGAACTCTGCCAACACCTGGACTTTAACTCTGGAAGACTCATTTTGGACTTCTGACCTCCAGAATGGTAAGAGAATAAATACGTTTGAAGCCACTAAGAGTGAAGTCACTTGTTACAGCACTGATAGGAAACTAATTTGGAGGGTTACTGATGGTTGGGGGGGAAGGTACAGTTGCACAGGGGGCTGACACCTCTTGAGGGGAGGAAGGGATTGAGGTGCTGATCCCTTCATCTCTGAGGTTCAAGGTTGTATCTCTGCTGACCCATGAGGCTCTGATTGTGGTCAGCTAGCAGGACAAACCATGGGGGACACCAGCAAAGGACTCACCTCCAGAGGGAGAAGCAGGAGAGGAGACGGGGGCTGAGACCAGGCTGAGGTTGTCACAGGGGGAAGGTTGGTTCTGGGAGACTATGGGGCCACAGCTGAGATCTTTCTAGAACCTGATGCCCCGACACTGAAGACCTGAATTAGGAGCCATGGCATCTGTCATGAAAAACCTGGAACAGGTGTTGTCCTTACATCGGGTACAGTGACCATAAATGGCAGACCGAAGATGCTTGAGGTCAATGTGCAGTGGAAATGCAGGGTGGGGTTGCAATGGGGTTTGAACAGCAATGCCATGGGATAAAAGTTACAGTAAGAGAGGGAGAAAATGAACCACACAGGATCTCCAGCAAGTTATCAGGCTAAGCTGAGGCAGACGGCACCCTCTCTTGCTACAAACATATAGTCAGACTAGGTAACACACAGCAAAAACCTAAAAATACCCACCCAAACGTAAAAGTCAGAGAAGAAACTCACCAGGGGCTGGAAATGAAGACAGAGACAAAAGCCGGGGCTGTAAGGGTGGAGTGTGGGGCTTTGAGATCTGTTTATGGGCTACAAGGACCAGGGCATGGGAGATAAATTCATAGCCTTTCAATCGATTCTCATGATTTGAAGATTCTGTATTTGTGAAGTCACCTTCTCACTAAAACATATTTATAATCCCCAGTTCAGCGCATGTGCTGCTTTGGCAGACATCCACAGCCTCGAGCAGAGCTGCAAGTAATCCAGTCTTGCAATATGCGCATTCCCAGCGGAGGTCCAGCGACTACTGTTGTTGAAGTTCCCGTTCTACACACAAGGGTCCTTTCCCAGCCTGCTGAGTGCTACAGGTTTTTTAGTTTTTGTACTTTTTTTTTTAATGATTTTTTTATTATATTATGTTAGTCACCATACAGTACATCCCCGGATTCCGATGTAAAGTTCGGCTTCATTAGTTGCGTATAACACCCAGTGCACCATGCAATACGTGCCCTCCTTACTACCCATCACCAGTCTATCCCATTCCCCCACCCCCTCCCCTCTGAAGTCTTCAGTTTGTTTCTCATAGTCCCATAGTCTCTCATGTTTCATTCCCCCTTCTGATTACCCCCCCTTTCTCTATCCCTTTCTTCCCCTACCGATCATCCTAGTTAGGTTCCATAGATGAGAGAAATCATATGGTAATTGTCTTTCTCTGCTTGACTTATTTCACTTAGCATTATCTCTTCCAGTGCCGTTCATGTGGCAGCAAATGTTGAGAATTCGTTCTTTCTGATAGCTGAGTAATATTCCATTGTATATATGGACCACAGCTTCGCCCTCCGTTTGTTTCTCATAGTCCATAGTCTCTCATGTTTCATTCCCCCTTCTGATTACCCCCCCTTTCTCTATCCCTTTCTTCCCCTACCCCTTCTCTTCACTACATCTGTATCTTTGGGGTAAACACCCAGTAGTGCAATGGCTGGGTCATAGGGTAGCTCAATTTTTGTACTTTTTATTGGTTATTTTGTCACTTAAAATGGTCCCCAAGCACAGTGCTTAAGTGCTGGCTAAAGTTTCAAAGTGCAAGAAGGCTGTGATATGCCTCCTGGAGAACACAGGCGTGTCAGATATGCTGGCCATGAGGCAGGAGTTATAGTACTGCTAGTTGAGTGAGTTCAATGTTAACGATTCAACAATAATATTAAATAAGGTGTCTTTAAATGGAAACACCCATAAGACAAGGTCTGACTGTTGGATGAAAATGTTGCGAGCAGTGGCTCATAGGATCCTAACCTGTGCTTCCCCTAGGAGCTATGGTTCACTAGTTGCTAAATTGGTACCCTTGCAACTTTATGGTACCTAACTCTGACATGTGATGAGAATCAACTGTAGACACACACACATCCCCCTTCTGGTCTCATTTTATGGTCCCATCAACCTGTAAGGTAAGTACTATTATGCCCACTTGACAGGTGAAAATACTGAGGCTCCAAGAGGCTCAGCCAGCTCGCCCATATCACACAGGACTAGAAATCAAAGCCAGTTCTGCCAGAATTAACCAACCGTGCTCTTTCTACAAAATTTTGCTGATTCTTGAATTTGCTGATTGAATTGAATCATGTTGAATGCTGAAAAGCACATAGCTGATCACAGGGTGAACACTCAAGCAAGAGACATCTCCAAGGAATTTTCTTTAAAACTCACTTTGGTGCACCTAAAACTGAAGTTCAGCCTCGAGGGGCAACAAGTCAAGGTTTAAAGACACCTTTTTAATCTAGAAGAGAAGGTGAATCCTAAATCAGTACAACCACTACATTTGTGCCTTTCTATTGATTTCTTTGTTTCAGTCAGCAAGAATCCTTTTTTTTCGGGGGGGGGAGGTTTAGCTAGGCTGTTTTATAATTTCTTAGGTTGAGATTTTTATGTTTTATTTTGTTTTGAGAGCCTAATGACTACTTTCACTGTCTTTTATGTCTAATCTTCCCCAAACAATCATAAGAATGGTCTATAAACCTACTTCCTCCAGTGATCCACGCGTCACTGCACGAAACGTTAGAAAGAAGAGGGTCACATGACTCATAAGTCAGCTGCGAACACCCCGCCTTGTTCGTCTATAACTGACTCAAGCCCTCCATTCCGCACTCGGCTGGAAAATTTAATCTCTCCTCCAAGATTTCTGTGGATTCCAGGGTCTTACAGTCTTACCGTGACCACTGGTTCTAATTTCCTGTTAATCTCACACTGCGTATACCAATGCAGATGTGGATGCCAGAAACCTTGTCTTGATTTTCTGAGCCCGAAATTCACAAAAGACATTTATTTGGGTGTGTAACAGTCTTCAAGTGAAGTTTGAGGTGATGGATGATTTCTACCCAGCAAGTAACTTGAAAATTGATTTTTTGGCATATGTGATCTAAAAAATCCTTTAGCTATTCCTATTGCTAGTTTTTTGTTGTTGTTGTTTGTTTGTTTTGTTTTTTTAATGCCATTCCTGGCCCTTTGGCAGAATATTTTTCTATAACTTTTCCCTTTTCCTCTCTCTTAGTTCTCCCAACCAAAATCTCTGAGGTCCAGATCTGGTCATCTGTCTCTTTGTTTTACTGTCCCTCCATACTTAAAGATTATTATCAAGATGTTTTTCTAAAAAAGACAGAATCCCCTAAGGAATATTTTCATGCCAACTATAAAAACAACATTTTCACTCCTTTTTTAATGGAGTGGGAGCTCCACAGAAGGGAGGATTTGGATGAGTTTACAAAGGATTTAAAGAATCAAGACTATGAAGGTGAGTCTGAAAATACCACCACATGAGAACAATTGGATTTTGCATCTTTCTCTCTGCTTGACATTATGCCCACGGCAGTCCTCACGCTGACTGTCTACTTGTCTAAGAAGAATGGAGGTCTGACTCCCACTCGCAAATGCTGTTATTTTCCTTTTTTTTTTTTTAAAGATTTATTTATTTATGAGAGACAGAGAGAGAGAGCAGGGGGAGGTGCAGAGGGAGAGGCAGACAAGCAGGAAGCCCAACACAGGGGCTCAATCCCAGGACCCTGAGATCGTGACCTGGGCTGAAATCAACAGTCATCTGTTTAATTCTCTGAGACACCCAGGTGCCCCTCAAATGCTCTCATTTTCAAAGAAAGATGGCCCAAATTCAGTCCAAAAATGATGGGACTGTGTAGAAAATGTGAGAAGACGGGATCATATGGGTAAGCCCATTTTTGCCAAGTATTTTCTCACTATTTCCCAGATGAGTGGGGCCGATTCTAGTGCAGAAGACCTGCTCCCTCATTCCAGATAGGAATATTAACTTGAATATTCACGAATACTTAGGGAGCATCTACAGTATGGATGTTTTCCATTATTTAAGTACATTATTTTACTCATTTAACCTTCACCGAGAACCAATGAGGCAGGCGCTATTTTCATTCCCATTTTACAGATGAAGAAATTGAGGCAGAGAAGTCACCCAAGGTGGTGACAAACCACGGTAATTTGGTGCCAGAATCCATGTTCTTCAGTGCCATGCTATTCCAATCTCACTCTGATTTCACAAACAGCGGTGCCAGGGGACAGCTGAATCCAGTGGCCCAAAACACAATGACTAGAACACCAAGGTCATGGGTTAAATTCAGCCAGATCCTTCAAGTGTCAGCCTAAATGCCACTTCCACGGAGAGTGTCCCCAAACTCCTGCACCGGGACAGTTTCTGCCCCTGTGCTCTTGCCTCACCGTGTAGCCTTTGGTGACCTGTACTGTCATTGCTAAGTGAGTATTTGTAGAGTTACCTTCTTTCGTCTCCTAAAATGCAATCTCCGTGTGAATGGGGATTATGACCCTCTTGGTCACCACTGTATTTCTAATACCTACCAGAGTGTGTGACACATAGTATGGCTTCAAAAAATATTTGCTTAAAGGGAGCGTGAATGAATGAATGGGAACGTACAGAGAGGAGCATAATGCCTGGGTTCTAGAGCGGGGTTTGTCAAAATTCAACACGACTCACATTTCCAGCCAGACGGTTCTTTGTGGTGGGGGGCTGTTGCAGGCAATGTAGGATGTTTAGCAGGAACCCTGGCCTCTACCCGCTAGATGCTACTAGCACCCTAAACCCAGTCATGACAAACCAAACCACATGCAAAGATGCATGACGGACTGAGCGAGAGGATACAGAGATGAACCCAACGCTGTGATGGCAATTCCCTGCTTACTGCAGGGAAACAGACAAAAGAACATTCTCTAATGTTGATCTCCCCTGCCTCTTACAACAACCCCCTGGGTGACAGAAGCCCAGAGAACTTAGTGACTTGACCAAGGTGATGTGAATGATAGTTGGGATTTTGAACCCTGGCGGGTCTAGCTGATGGTAAAGCCCTCTCTGTCACCAATATATAAGCACCCGTTAGCATCCTTGACACCTTAGGTTTGCAAACATTTCTCCAAATACTCCGACACCCGTTTATTTATATGTGTGGGAAGTCATCTAAAGACTAACACCTGTACCTCTGTGCCTAGAACAGTGCCTGGCCCTTAAAAATGCTTGTTGAGTGGACCAATGGTTAGAAAGCCTTCTCCCACTCCAAGGTGATTAAAATCAAGTTTCCATAATTTATTAAAGGGTGTGTCTATGCATTCTTTCATTGAGTAGGAATCATTTTCCCCATTTTACCAATGGGAGAAAAAAATAGAGCTGGTCCAGAACGTCTCTTAAAGCTTAAAAATACATGTTTTGCAGTAAACTCTTCTCTATATTTCTTTTGCAAACTATGGAAATGAGGTATGAAGACTTGCCCTAGCAACACAGGCAGGATGATGCTTTCTGACTTCTCGTTTCCTTTTGGGTTACGGCTGATGCTCTGAAATGCTCTACCCCACTGACTGCTGCCTCAAGACGGTGGGTGTGAGCCAAGAAAATCTATCCAGCCATTTGCTACATCCAAAAATGGCATCCGTGAGATAGGAGTCCTCAAGCTGCAGGGCCTCAAAAGCAGATCGGAACATTCTGGTGCTTCTATTTTCAGAGGTGCGGTGGGAAAAATGGCACCCACGAGTTTTTGGATAGAAAATCTGCAAAAGAACAATCAAAATAGCTCTTGCTGGAGAGGTCCCCTCCTCCTATGCCTGACTCCAGCCTGGGCGGGGAAGGGGCTCGCGTGAGCAAGGGGAAAACCGAGGATGCCACTATCCTCTGTGAGTGGCCTTTCCAGGTATGGTGTGTTCTTTGAGGGACACAATCCCCCTGTGATGGAATCAAAGCACAAAGAACATGCTCTCTAAAGAGATGTCTGAGCTGAATACTTCTTGGAAAACGTAAGCCACAGAAGAATACAATGACAAAGTCAATTCTCTGCTCCCCAGCACTAAACACCCACACTTGAACACTATGCTAGGACAGTCTTGGGAACCTGCATAGAGTGGCTGAGTGTCCTTTGTAGGATGCAAGAATGTCTGACAGTAGAATGGCTCTTTATATATTTTTAAAGATTTTATTTATTTATTTAACACAGATAGAGACAGCCAGCGAGAGAGGGAACACGAGCAGGGGGAGTGGGAGAGGAAGAAGCAGGCTCATAGCGGAGGAGCCTGATATGGGGCTTGATCCCATAACGCCAGGATCACGCCCTGAGCCGAAGGCAGATGCTTAACTGCTGTGCCACCCAGGCGCTCCAGAAGAATGGCTCTTTAAATACTTGTTCCCTTCCTGGAAAACAGGGTCACTGGGGGAAGAGGCTCTGGCTTGCTCATATGGAATCCAAGTTGCGCTGAGCAGAGGACCAGGCGAATAGGACATGGTCATCAGGAAGAGAGGCCAGAGACAGGGAGAGAAGCCAGGTTTGTAAACTAGCCCACAAGCCTGGCTCATCTCTACCTCCTTTGTTGATCCCTCAACCTTTAAAACCAGAGGTCTGAAAAAAATTTTTTTTTTTGGAGGGGGCTTGGAACCCTCATGCATGCAGATGAAGCTTGTGGAAACTTTCTCAAAATAATGTTGTTTTTTTAAAAAAAAATCATAAAATACACTGCATTTCAAAGAAACTAGTTACCTTGAAAAAATAGTTATCAAAATATTTAATAAAACGAATGCGTGTAAAATAGTTATCAAAATATTTAATAAAACGAATGTGTGACATGGTAATATGCGGTCTTAATTATTAATAGGTTCACACACACACAAAAAAAGATCCAGTGGTGGTTCTGAAGACTTCCTAATTTTGAAATAGTGATAAATATAAAAGATATGTTGAAATATANACATGGTAATATGCAGTCTTAATTATTAACAGGTTCACACACACACAAAATAGATCCAGTGGTGGTTCTGAAGACTTCCTAATTTTGAAATAGTGATAAATATAAAAGATATGTTGAAATATATACAACTCTTGTAATGATAATTAGCTGTGATTTTTAATGGTGACATGGTCACGGCTACACTGATACTGCTGTGGTTTATTCCCTCATTCATGATCGAAGGACATATCAAATTTCAGTTAGGAGTTAGTAGACCTGAAGTCACATTTTATTTTTTCCTTCTGAGTTCATGGCCTCTGTGAATTCTATCAGCAGGCCAGGCTAGACACGTCTGCTTTCAATACTGCAGTGATACAGGGAAAAATTCCTTAGAACTTTTCTTTGCCTACTTTCATTCCCTCCACCATCTCTTCTAGTCCTGTGGGTTTAAACGTATTTCTTTTTATGTTGACTATTCTCAATGTTGACCTGCACACCTGGGTCTCTCCACAGAAATGCCTTTTTTAGCAGCTCCTCATGGGTGTCTCGTTGGCATCTCAAACCAAATGTGTCTACATAGACTCCCCATCTTCCTGTTCACACCCACCCAATCTTGGTAATGGGACTCCGTGATTCCGGTGGTCTGGGCCAAAGAGCTGGGGGTCTCTCTGTCTCCTCTCTTTCTCTTTCCACATCCCACCAGTCAGCAAGTCCTGTCAGCTCTGCTTTCAAAACATAGCCCTACTCCACCTTGCTTCTTGCCGCCTCCAGGGCTAACACCTGAGCTTGGACTACCCTTCTTAGCTTCTTAGCCTGCCTACTTTCTCCTCCCTTCCCTCCCTAAAGGCTGCTCTGGGCATGGCATCCAGGGTAGTCTTTTAAAACCAAGAGTGGCACAATCTGTACTACTCCTCTGTTCAAACACCTCCAAAATTCTTTCCATCCTCACCAAGAGTAAAATTCACATTTCGACCGTGGAGTAGGAGACTCATACACCTCCATTCTCTCCCTCTCACAGCATCACTCTGTCAGCTCGAGTAACTTTTGTCCCCCATTCTTCAAATTCACCAAGTCAACAGCCTATCCCAGTGTCTTTGCCCTTGCTGTGACTCTGCCAGAATATTCTTCCTGATGTCCATGTTAACTCCTTACTTCCTTCAGGTTCTGTGAAGTCTCCACTAACCACCTGTTATGGGCTGAATTGCGTGCCCCCTAAAAAACCCGTATGTCGAAGTATCCCCAGTACCTGAGAATGTGGCTGTATTTGGAGATGGGGTCTTTATTTATTTATTTTTTATAATAATAGTTTTTTATGATATTATGTTAGTCACCATACAGTACATCCCTGGTTTTTGATGTAAAGTTCGATGATTCATTAGTTGTGTATAACACCCAGTGCACCGTGCAATACGTGCCCTCCTTACTACCCATCACCAGCCTATACCATTCCCCCATCCCCCCTCCCCTCTGAAGCCCTCAGTTTGTTTCTCAGAGTCCATAGTCTCTCATGTTTCATTCCCCCTTCTGATTACCCCCCCCTTTCTTCTTCCCTTTCTTCTCCTACTGATCTTCCTAGTTCTTATGTTCCATAGATGAGAGAAACCATATGATAATTGTCTTTCTCTGTTTGACTTATTTCACTTAGCATTATCTCCTCTAGTGCCGTCCATGTTGCAGCACATGTTGAGAAATTGTTCTTTTTGATAGCTGAGTAATATTCCATTTTATATATGGACCACATCTTCTTAATCCAGTCATCTGTTGAAGGGCATCTCGGCTCCTTCCATGATTTGG
>NC_048227.1:25423404-25423606 GCF_002007445.2 Ailuropoda melanoleuca
TTTTCCAGAGTGGCTGTACCAGCTTGCATTCCCACCAACAATGTAGGAGTGATCCCCTTTCTCCACATCCTCTCCAGCGATTGTTGTTTCTTGCCTTGTCAAAAAACAGCTGGTGGAAAAAAGACAGTCTCTTCAATAAATGGTGCTGGGAAAATTGGACAGCTACATGCAAAAGAATGAAACTTGACCACTCTCTCACACC
>NC_048227.1:25423737-25455338 GCF_002007445.2 Ailuropoda melanoleuca
AGCAACTTTTTCATGACACATCTCCAAAGGCAAGAGAAACAAAAGATAAAATGAACTTGTGGGACTTCATCAAGATAAAAAGCTTCTGCACAGCCAAGGAAACAGTCAAAAATACTAAGAGGCACCTCACCGAATGGGAGAATATATTTGCAAATGACACTGGAGATGGGGTCTTTAAAGGGGCAATGAAGTTAAAATGGTGCTGTTAGGTGGGCCCTGAGCCAATCTGACTGGTGGCCCTTTTTTTTCTTTTTTAAAGATTTTATTTATTTATTTGACAGAGATAGAGACAGCCAGTGCGAGAGGGAACACAAGCAGGGGGAGTGGGAGAGGAAGAAGCAGGCTCCTAGAGGAGGAGGGAGCCTGATGTGGGGCTTGATCCCAGAATGCTGGGATCACGCCCTGAGCCGAAGGCAGAAGCTTAACGACTGCGCCACCCATGTGCCCCTGACTGGTGTCCTTATAAGAAGAGGAGATGAGGACACAACAAGAGACCCCAGGAGAGCACATGCACAGAGGGACAACCATGTGAAGAGGCAGCTAGAGGGCTGCCATCTGCAAGCCAAAGAGAGAGGCCTCAGGAGAGACCAATCCTGCCAGCACATTGATCTTGGACTTCGAGCCCCCTGAGCTGTGTGAAAATACATTTCTACTGTTTAAGTCACCCAGTCTGCAGGATATTGTTATCACAGCCCTAGTAAATGGATATACCATATAAAGTAATAATTCCACTGTCCATCCCAAGATCCCCCTTCCCCTCCTTAACCTGCTTTGTTTCCTCTATAAGCACTCAACGCCATAAAATACACAAACTAATTATAAAACGTAAGTAGATTGTTTTATTTGCTCACGGTCCATCTCCCTTACTGGAATATATGTGTGAGGACAGCACAGGCTCTGCCAAGATTGTGAATGTATCAGCACTTGGACTAGAGCTCTGAACTCAATGAATATTTGTTGAATGAGTGAATGAATGAATGAATGAATGAAATAGCGTCTAATAAAACTGCTTTTCCCCTTTATAAAGGTCTCAGAAGCCACTGTTACTCTTCGCATCAGGCCACCACTCGGGAACGAGGTGGATCATCCCCCATTCACACGTGAATCACTATGAGCCATCTCAAAACCCTCCTCTGAACAAGCCAAGGAAGCTGGCAATAAAGTGGATCTAGGCTGGCCCTCTTCCCTTCACACCTCAGGCATGTTCTTCCTCATCTGGGCAGGTTGGTAAGGAGCGCGTTCTAATTGCTAAGAATACTATTTCTCATTTTGTTTGTGTGTGCTTTGGGCTTACATAGTTCTTTCCTAGGCGTTAGATTTAATCCTCTCTCCTACTGCTTCGGAAAAAAGATTGTTTATTAACTCAATATTTGCATACAATTTTATTCATACTGGGAACACAGCAGTTCCAGATAGTTATGTGTTTATCTACCTGTCCTGCTGGTCTGTGAATGTTAGTGTTCTCAGGGCTGGGCACGGTACCTGGCAGATAGTAGATGCTGACTGAATGTGTGTTGGTGGTATTATTATCCAATATTTATCAAGTTATTCCCATTTCCTTACGTTACAGTGGGGATAGTATCAGCAGCACGCCTCAAGGTTGCTGTGTGGATATGCGCAAATCACTGAGGAAATGTCTGGCACACAGTAAGCAGTCAAAACAGGAAGGCCTGACTGAGTCTGGGTCAGACGAAACCACCACAGCACGGATGCATCGGTCCAGCCGGAGGCAGTCTGCACGAACCTCACTCCTGTGGGGGCTGGAGAAGAAGCTGAGAAGCATTATCCAGGGGAAAGAGACTTTGGAGAATTAAGTAATCTCTTGCATTTCCTCTCAACCATGTGACTTAATTATTGGGAAATGCCACGAGCACTTTTCTGTTGGGACAGATGTGTGGAAAGAAGGGGAGGCAGGCTTAATATTTTTTTTCTTCTGGTTTATGAGTTTCATTGATTTTTCTAGAAGAAAAGGGCTTCTTTTTGACCTTGTTCCCATGAATCGGGTTTGCTTGGGACAAGGATTCTGGCAGTTGCCCGGAGACGGATGACCCTGGCCCTGTGCCCCAAGGGAGGCTGGGAGGCAGCCAAGAGGGAGGGTGAAGGTACAGACAGTCTTGGGTGTCTGAAACGATGTTGCTCGCTCCCCAGCTCCACACCCAACCCATCCCAGGCCCTGTCAATTCCATTCCCAAACCTCTCCCCAATCTGCCCGTTCCTCTCAGCTCCTTGGACACCCCCCCAATCCGAGCTGCCATCGCTTCCTGAAACAGACTCCTAACTGGACCGTCAAACTCCACTCGTTTCCTCCTAGTCTCTTCTCATCTGAACTAACACAGTGACCATCTGAAAACATAAATTAGATTCTTGTCACCTCCATCTTCTCAAAACCCCCTCAGTTGCTTCCCATTGCACTTGGACAAACAGCAAAAAATCTTCGCACATGGAAACGACCTAGATGCCAGCCCACAGATGAATGGATAAAGGAAATGTGGAGGCCTACAAAGGGATCATATCAGTCTTTAAAAAGAAGGAAATTCTAGGGTTGCCTGGGTGCCTCAGTCGGTTAAGCATCTGCCTTCACCTCAGGTCATAATCCCAGGGTTCTGGGATTGAGTCCCGCATGGGGCTTCTTGCTCAGTGGGAAGCCTGCTTCTCCCTCTGCCTGCCGCTCCCCCTGCTTGCTCAGTCTCTCTCACTCTCTCTCTGACAAATAAATAAATAAAAATATTTTTTAAAAAAAAGATGGAAGTTCTATCATTTGCAATAATGTGAACGAACCTGGAGGACATGATGCTGAATGAAATAAACCAGTCACGGGAAGACAAATACTGCGTGATTTCACTTCCTCTTGGTTGAGGACACTAATGTAAGCAAATTCACAGAATCGAGGAATGGCAGGATGGTTCCCAGGGACTGCAGGGAAGGAGAAACGCAGAGTTGCTAATCAATGGGCTCCAAGTTTCACTTAAGCAAAATGAGTAAGCTCTAGAGATCAGCCTCGCAACGCAGTACCTTTTGTCAACAATGTTGTACTCTCAGAATTGTGCTAGGAGGGTAGATCTTATGTTCAGTGTTCTTACCACAACAGAATAAGTATTGTTTTCAAAAAAGAATGAAAGCAAGTATCACCACTAATCATTATTTTAAAACTGAAATTTGATGAAAGGCCCACATTTTGTGGGCCTCCGTTCATGTGGGAAACAGGCACTTACTAATCTGTTCCAGAAACCAGACAGGCTGAATGTACATTATTAATAAATGCTGCAAAGGTATTATTGATTTGCTAAACTGATAATCAATGTTTTCTGCATACTGGGATTATCTGACTTTGTTTAAAATGTACACAATGGGGGCGCCTGGGTGGCTCAATCGGTTAAGCATCTGACTCTTGATTTCTGCTCAGGTCATGATCTCAGGGTCGTGAGATCCAGCCCCACCTTGGAGCGCAGAGCCTGCTTAAGATAGTCTTTCTCGGGGCGCCTGGGTGGCGCAGTCGTTAAGCGTATGCCTTCGGCTCAGAGCGTGATCCCGGCGTTACGGGATCGAGCCCCGCATCAGGCTCCTCTCCTATGAGCCTGCTTCTTCCTCTCCCACTCCCCCTGCTTGTGTTCCCTCTCTCGCTGGGTGTCTCTATCTCTTCAAAAAAAAAAGATTATCTTTCTCCCTCTCCCTTTGCCCCTGCCCCTGCTCGCACTCACTCATGCTCTCTCTCAAAAAGTAAATAAATAAAATAAAATGTACACAATGTGTGGCACAACTGAATGGTTTTAACATGGAAAAATAAACATTTTTATATTTAAAAAAATCCTTTTCATGGTCTTCCAAGCTCTTTGTGGTCCACCCCTTGCTTACTTCATCTCCCACCTCTCATCCCCTTCTCCCTATGCCCTGACCATGGTGTCTCTTCCAGTTCTTTGAAAAAAAAAACCTCAATTTCTTCCCATTCTGTGGCAGTGGAAGTTTCAACATACATAAGTGACTTCCTCAAAGATCCCCAATCTGACCCTTCTCCCACTGTCTGAATTAGATCCTCACGTCACCCTCCTCGTGGCACCTTTGAATTCCCCCTGGAGGCATTTCCCACACCTTCCAAGCTCAGACGTGTCTCTGATTCTTTGTTTTACTGACCTCTCCAGCTGGAGCCTGCAGACCATGAAGCAGAGACCATCCTGCCTTGTTCACCACTTTATCTCCTGGGCCTAAGGGGTTGAGCTTATTCCATGAATAATTGTGGAGTTCTTAGGAGGCGCCAGATCCTCCGCGAGGTGCTGTGGACACAAAAGGAATATGATGTCGGGTCTGACCACAAGATATCTGGACAAAAAGATCTGTACTGAAATACAGAGAGCCATAATTGGAAGGGATAAGACCTGATGCTTTCTGGTACCCTGAATGTTTGAGGAAGGAAGGAGGGAAGGTCGAAAAGAAGGAGGGAAGAGGGAACTCTGAAATACATAGGGAAATAGTCCTATATATGTGAAAGGAGAAGGCAACAATGAAATTTGCCTGGAAAACCGGGATGGATTCTCAAAGGAGGTGGTGACTGAGCTTGACTCTAAAGGATCCTAAAGAATGAGCAGGTATTTGTCAGATGTGCAAATCTCGGGAGAGCATTATATCACCTAGGCAGCTATGTGGGAGATGGGCCGAGTGAGCCTGGAGGCAGGGGGACTGGTTAAAAGGCTGTCACAAAGGTTCAGATGAAAGATGAGTGGGCCTGAACTGGGCAGCAGCAGAGAGGCTGATGAAGAGGAGATGGTTTCCAGAGACATTAAAGAGAGGTGGAATTTGGGGAGGTTGAATTTAGGTAGGATGATATTTGGCCAAATGTAAGTAATAGAATTCTAATTAATAGTAGCCCACATAATACAGACATCTCTTATATCACTATCAAGAAGATGTGAGGGCAGACACCAAGGTTGGCTCAGTAATTCACTTATGTCATTAAAGAGCCACATCCATTCCAGGATGGACTCTAGCCTAACATATTGCCTTCTGATACTCATGCGTGTTGCCTCATGGTTACCAGGTGGCTGCCACAGCTCCAGGCATCATGGCTGCATTCAAAGACAGGAAGGAGAGGGTGACGATGGGGGAGCCAGGCCACTGAGTGAGATCATTTTGCTTTTTTCTTCTTTAATTACAGAGGAAATATTTTCTGGAGTTTCTCAGCCTATAGTCACTAGCGTCTCATTGGCCAGAATGGGCCACATGGCCACTCCTAGCTGCAAGGTGAGCTGTGAAACTAGATATACTGCAAAGGAGGACAGAGGGGCCTCACTGGCTTAGACCAGTCATGATTCATGCTCTGGAGTTTCCACGTTGCCTCCCTCACACATAATTAAGACCAGTTGCTAACAGTGTCTGCCATAGGGTGGGGGGTGGGCTTTGGTTTGATTCAAATGGTCTCCTCCTGGATGTGAAAAATGGCAGGCGGCTCCCTGTTGGCTTCTGCACTGTGGAAACCAGTGCTTGTTCCAGCTGAGCCTGCTGTTCTTTGCTCATACATTCCCAAGAAGACGATTATGCGGAACAGCGAGAGCTTTCTTGTTTCCCCGAATATTCTCGAGAAATAAGACTGCATTAATAATTTGTTTTCTTGGTATGGGCCATTCGGTTGCAAAACGATATTCCAGTCATAGCACGATACTTCTTTTCCTCATTTATATTCACCGTTGGTTTAATTATGCTTTTCAGTCAGAATACTTATTAATTTTATAGACCTACCTGAAAATTAAATTGGATAAATTCCTTTTGCTTGGTACCTTGAAAAATGTGTTTTTCCAAGCTGCTGCTGGAGCCCACTTTGGCCCTGTGCAATTTTGTTCCTCTTTAAGTTCATTTGCAAATAACACTGTGTTGGTTTAAAGGGTATTCATCATTTCTGAGTAGGAGAAACACTGCAAAATGCAGTCCAATTCAAAACAAAGTAGGAGAACAATGGAGAAAATTGTCAAATATTTTATTTTCTCATGGGGGGGGTGGGAAGGCCATTGAGCAAGGCATAAAATTTCCCTTTGGATTCAATGAATCTGACTTGCTTATGAGGAGAACTCTATGCTGTACTGAAAAGAGTAAGCCACAAAGTGTAAAAAGCACAGGGAGCAGGGCCTTCCCCACTGACCAGGGCTAAGGGGACAAAACATGAGGACAGTAGGTGTGTGTCTATTCATGAAACAGTGATCAAACTTCCTGTGTCTCAGGCGCCATGGTGCTAGCAACACAATTAAGATACGTTACCTACTTTTCACAGGGTAGACAGATAATTACACAATGATAACAAAACCTGGTAAATGTCAGGACAGACAAAAGCAAGGAGCACTGTGAGAGGTCAGAGCAGGGCCTCATAGCTACACCGAGGGCAGGAAACATACCTATGCTGTGTGCCAGAACTCCACTGTCCAGGCCAGTGCCTGGCATACAGAGGCTCGAGAGTTAGTTGTTGAGGTGAATTGGATTAAAATGAATGGGACCTCATGCTGTGTAATAATCAAGGTAATATGAGCTCTTAATAACAAATCAACACCCAAATCTCAATGGCTATAACACAACACAAATTGTGTGTGTGTGTGTGTCTCCAGCTTGCCAACTGCAGATCTTAGGACTTCTCAGCCTCCCTAATTGCATAAGATAATTCCTTAAAATAAATTTATATATATATATATATCTCCCAATATTCTGTTAGTTTTGTTTCTCTGACGAACAATAAAATAATCAACAGGAATGAACTGGACAAGTGAATTGACTTCAGTTAGTGACTAATCATGAAATGACAGGGTTATCCTGATCACACACACGAAAATGCTACTTTTGGGAGAGGGAAACAAAAGTCAGTAATGGAAACTTTCATAGAAAGACCAGTTTGAAGAAAGTAACTGGATCCATACCTTGCTTTTTGCCCAAGCCCTGAAAACCTCAAAGATGGTGTTCAAATCTACAATGTTGGGAGTTACGAAGGATGAATAAGTCCTTGAGATCTAATGCACAGCGCAATGACTATAGTTAACAACACTGTATTGTACCCCTGATGTTGTTAATAGAGCGCATCTTAATTGTTCACACACAAACACACCCAAAACCCTAAATCAAACTAAAACTATGTGAGGCAATGCATGATATGGTAATTAGATGACTGTAGTGACCATTTCACAATGTGTATCAAATCATCGCATGGGACACCTTCAATATATACAATTTTTATTTGTCGATTATACGTCAGTAAAGCTGGAAAAAGGAATACGTCTTAAAAAAGAAACAAACAAAAAAAACCCCAAACAAACAAAAAAACAAAACAAAACAAAAACGAAGGCACCAGTACCCAAGGTTCTAATCCTAGCTGGGCCTCTAAATCGCTGAGTGACCCTGTTCAAGTCTTAAATGCTGCCAGACCTCAATTTTCTCAGTGTAAAATTAGGAAATCTAATCACACGGTTTCGCCATGCTTCCAGAGATCTGAAAATTTATGACTCTTAAGGAGTTTGTGGATTTTCCCAAAGTTTCCCGAAGCTGTGGGCAGGGGGGAGGGGTCCCCAGCTACGGAAGAAAGGAAATCAGGTGAATACTTTGTGGTGGCAGCTGAGAGACTGTGAGAATTCTGAGCTCCTAGCCTGGCTCCAGTGACTTTGGGCAATTCACATAATCTCCCTGTGCCTCGGTTTCCCTTAGCCATGAAATAATAGCACCAGTTGGAAAGGAATAGCTCCTCCCTCTTAGAGTGGGTTGTAACAATGAAGTGAGATGACATTCATTATGTGCTTACAACACTGACCAGCACATAGGAAAGGGCCCAATACACGCAGGCTATTACTACTGCTAATACTAGTATCATCATTACTTTGCTGTTGTTGTTTAGAAATCTTAATGGCTGTCTCTTTGCTTTGTAGCCCATTTTTTGGGTCTTGTTTGCCCCAGCTATTTTATACACTCCCTAAATGGGGGAAGGGCATCATGCATGGTAGGTGATGGGGAGTAAAATAAAATACAAGAGTAGCATTCTAGATACTTTGGAAATATTAGTCATAACAGGGAAAGGAGGCATAACCAAAGTCTGGAATAAAAAATATAAGGGTGCCATTTTTATAACATTCTTAAAATGTCAAAGTTATAGTGATGGAGAAATCAGTGGTTGCAGGGGAACACGGTTGGGAGGGTGGGACCATAAAGGGGTAGCATGAGGGGATTTCTGTGTGGGGATGGAACAGTTCTATACCCTGATTGGGGTAGTTACATGAATCTGTTCATGTGATGGAATTCCACAGATCTACGCATACACATACACAACTGAGTGCATGTAAAAATGGATAAAATCCAAATAAGGTCTGTAATTTGATTAATAGCATTGTACCAGACTTAGTTTCCTGGTTTTGATGGGGTGCTATGGTTTCTTAAGATGTTACCATTGAAGGAAGCTGGGGGGAGGGTCTGCAGGAACCCTCTTTATCCCTTTGCAACCTCTTGTGAGTTCAGAAATTATTTCAAATTAGGGGCACCTGGGTGGCTCAGTCGTTGAGCGTCTGCCTTTGGCCCAGGGCCTGATCCCAGGGTCCTAGGATCGAGTCCTGCTTTTTCCTCTCCCACTCCCCCTGCTTGTGTTCCCTCTCTCGCTGGCTGTCTCTCTCTCTGACAAATAAATAAATAAAATCTTCAAAAAAAAAAGAAATTATTTCAAATTAAAAAGTTTAAAAAAATTACAGTAGCACCAGGGAAATAAGAACTATTCACTTAACAGGTGATTACAAGATACAATAGAAAGCAAATTCCCGCCTTGTCCAGTAGCTTCCATCACAGAATCAGAATACGATGGGCCACAACTGAAAGAGAACCAACTACCTTAGGTTATCCAAGGAGCACCTGATCTTGCGGTCACCAAAGTGTCCAGGACACCAAAGTCGCCGGGTATTGCCAGGAAAGAGGGAGGGCTGAGTGGGAGCAGCTCTGTGGGACCCGCCCTGGGGTGGAGCACACAGTCTTGCCAGAGGCAAATGTGGGTGGGATCAGAAGAGGAATCGGGGAGGAGAGGGGTTAGATTTTCTGGAAGTAGGTAAGCCAGGATGGCTGCTGGAGAAGACCAGATGCTGGGGGACTCTCCCCCTAACCCCACCACCAGGCTGTGTGCACCTTCAGCGCTTGACGACCCCCTACCCTACAGGCTGGCTCCTTTGAAGGGCTGGTTTCAGATGGGGATACGGAGGGGCAAAGCTCTATGGAGGTGGAGACAAGGGTGAAGATGAGGATGGTAAGGGCAGCCTGGCATGGTTCTGAGCACCTTGCATATGCTGACTCCTTCAATCCGTGTGACCCAGCCTATGAGGGAGGCATGATAATAATTACCTACTTTACAAATAAGGCAACTGAGACTCAGAGAGGTGAAACAAATGGCCCAAGGTCACACAGCGCAGAGTTGAGACTGTTGAGTTGTACTCTCCTTAGGTTCAGACCTCTTTTCTTCCTCATTGCATATGAGTGCTAGGCAGGAAGGGGGACTGCCATGATGCCAAGCCCAAGTAGAAAAGTAGAGAACCTTAAAGGTTGTCTCTTTGCTTCTTAGTCTTTTTTTTCTCTCGTCCTGCTTCCCCCAAGTATTTTCTACATTCCTTAAAAGAGACGAGGGTGTCATGGTATGTGGCAGAGAGTAAAATAAAGGAAAATATAATATGATGTAATAATATTAATATAATACAATTATATTACTTTATATGTTAATATTACATCATAATATAAAAATAGATTTAAGGATACTTTGAAAATAAGCAGACATAAACGGGAAAACAGGCATCACCAAAAACTGGAGTAAAAAATACAAAGGTACTATTTATGTAATAATCTAAAAATGTCAAACTTGGAGAACAGATGCATCAGTGGCTGCCAGGGACACAGGCTGAGGACAGCGTATATGAGTTCACAGTATGACCCCAGTGTCAATTTTCCGGGAGAAGAAGGGGATCTCACCACTCTTTGCCACCCACAGGTGCCTAAACTGTGTTGGGCGCCCAGGTCATATCCATAAGCACTGGTTAAAAAATGAAAACAAAAACAAAAACAAAACAAAGGAAAACAAAAACAACTTTAAGTCCACTCACAAAAAAGTTACTAAAAAACAATACTGACTTTACAAAAATAATAGCAATCCAGCTTCTTTGCAGAAGTTCATAAAAATTCCAATGTGTATCAAGACCGAGAGGATCTTCAATTTATAAATGAGACATTCAAAGGCAGACAGGGCCCCCAAAGCTCACACACACCACGACGCAGCATTGTGGTGGAGGGAAGGAAAACTGTCTGCCAGATCATGGTGCATTTCTAATTGAAGAGTTTGAGAATGCAAATGCAAATGAATCAGCGCCAACAGGGATGCCTAAAAGACATAAGGAGAATTATGGCAATTAAGAATGTTGTCTCAAAGGAAATTAGACTGGTCCATTAATTACAATGCCTTAAAGGGAAAGAGGCCCCAATGAAATGCAATAAATTAAAATATCAAAAAGGAAATTAGTAAGAAGAGAAGGTGGAAGTGCCAACATGAAGCTAATCTCAGAGGTAGTGATGGGGACAGAGGACGGAGAAAAAATACTGAGAGTGAATACAGACAATGCATAACAGGTCCACCGAGGATCAATCCTCCTCCTACTCCTTGCTCTCCCCTTCCTCCCTCCCCGTTTCCCCTCCTTTCTCTCCTCCCCTCCACACCTCCCCCATCCTTCCCCCCCCACAATCTCCTTCCCTCTCTTCCTGCCATCCTTCTCTTCTTCTGATTCTCCTCCTTGCTCCCTTTGCTCGCTCTTTCTTGTGTTCCCTTTCTCATTCCCACGTGTCTTCAAAGTGCTGACTCCGAAGGGGCAGTGACAAACTAGGAGTCATCATCATTCCTCCGGTGGACAATAAGCATCCACCTTAGGGTGGCTTCACGGGCCTGCTGCTGCCCAGCCTCACCTCCCCAGCCTTCGCCCTTTGGATCATCTGCCACGCCCAGCAACATAAGTACTCACCAGGCTGTCCCAGGTGATGAGATTCCTGATCCAATGACAATCTAACATCCCCTTGCTTTAAGTTCTCCAAAATTATTTTTATTTCCTTGTCTCCTCAACTTGGTAATGAAAAGCTTGAGCTTCTGTTTTTGGTACTGATGCTAATTAATATTGATGCTTTTGATACTGATCCAGAGCCTTTGGGCGAGGTGTTCCCTCTCCCGCTAGGTGCTCCTGCTCTAACTCCACACTGTGCCCATCACATTGACTTCCCTCTCCACGCGCCCGAACCCCTGCCTTTGCCTCAGGTGGCAATGATGGGTCCTAGTAATCTCCAAATTCCTCAATCCCTGCCTAGGTCCCTATAAAGCACTCTCAGGTCTCCCCATGACGGGGACAGTTGGCTTTCTTGAATGAAACTCATTCATGCTTTTGTTCTAAACATTTACCATGCTCTGTTCATGCTTTTTTTCTAAACACTTATCATCCACATGACTTACTTCATGTGTCTCTAAAAAATGGCATTATTTTTAATTTAAATACTTTAGCCTCATCAGAAGTAATAATATCTGAAATCAGGGCTTTGCTATAGTAGTTTTATGCATTTTTCTTGTAAATATTAACATAAATGCACAACCACACAAATTAAAACGCCCATCCAGGTGCCCCTTAAATGGGCTTGCCTCTCTTCAGCAGCAGCACTCCCTGTGCGGGAAACACTCTACAGTGAGAAAGCATGGACTTTGGATTAATTATAATCTGATTTGGCTTTACCACTTGCTGTAGGAACTGGGACAAATGTATTATCCCCAGGGCCTCAGTTTTTCCATCTGTGCATTGGCTGCAACTATATCTGTCTTTCTAAGGGTTGCTTTGAGGACCTGATGCGTGCATTAGGAAACATGCTTATTTCCTTTTTCCATAATGGTGGCTCTCATTCCCCATCCAGTGTGTTCAACTCTTTGAGAGTCTTGGATAAATCTGAACACATTTTTAATTACAATTACTGATCAGAAGTCTCTCCCCACACGTTTATTTAAATGTTGGTATAAGAAAGGTGAGGGCATCTGACTTTCTTTCAAAGTGAAACATAAGCTCCTTGATAAATGGACGATATTTCATAATTTCTTAGCATCACCATGATGCTTGCCTGGGCCAAGCATATGGTGGTATTCCATCAGTACCTGCTGACCTGCTGTTGATTGATCCCTCATCCTGGCCAGAGCTCTGAGCATTGCCAAGGTGGGGCTCTGCTGGAGGTGTGGCAGTGAGGCCAGTCGGCTCACATGTCCCACAGAACAGTTCTGGCTTTAAAACAGGGCCATAAGCAGGTCCCCGGCTCTCTCTCAGGCTTGCCAACGTTTCTACCATTTCCCATCTGTGTTTCTATTTTTCCTGTGAGAGTAGCTTTATTGATCTCATTAATTCTCTTTTCCATCTTTGGCATGGCAAGGTGATATTATCCACGCTTTAATGCCTCTTGTGTTTTGCAAATTACAGGATTATTATGGATAGAATGACAAGAAATACTGTTTTCACCAAATCATGGCCAAAACCACGAACTATCCTTCATTTAAATGGCAGGGGGTAATCTGTCCTGGGGGGTCAGCTCGCCCAGGCCTCAGGGCTGCAAACTCAGATGTGAATTTCCTCTCAGCTGAGATATTTTCATGCGAAGCAAAGCAAAGCAAAGATTCCTTCACTTGAACGTTTTTATTTTTGAATTCCTGAAGGCAGTTACAGACTTCCTAATAAGGGGATTTTTTTTTCTTTTGCAGCAATTACATATGACTATTTTTTCTTTTGAGTGAAAATTAGTTTGAGGAAGTCTTAAAAGGAATTATCTGAGGGATGCTGGAACTCAAGATTTAGAGATTAGTAAGTACTTTATACAAAAAAAAAAACCCAAAAACAAAAACCCACAAAAACCCCCCAAAACACAACTCTCTTGCTCTGCTGTAAAGACAAGAAAAAGTCTCTCTTATGCAAGTTATTTTAGTTTGATAACTAATCAAAATCACAACCACCAGCAACAGAAAAGTTTCTCCTGATCTTATCTGATACTTAGAACTCTTTGCAAGAGAAAAGTAAAGAAAAGGAAAATAAGTGGCTTCTCCACAGACCATGAATTCCTCAGAACAGGAGCTCCTGTATCTATAAGAGCGTCCTAAGAACTTAGGGCATCTCGAACAGAGGGGGCACCTAATAAATGTTGATTATGGAACAAAATGAATACACGCTTTTGTCCCTTAACATTTTTTTTTCTTCAAGTATAATAATGTATACACTCAAAAGAACACACATCCTAAGGGTACAATCAGATGAATTTTTACAAACTTAAATTCACTGGCATTGCTAGAATCCAAAGCAAGAACAGAACAATACTACACCCCCAGTATTCTCTCTCACGTTCCTCTCCAATTGTTACCCCCCAAATATAACCACCATATTGACTAATTTTTTGCCTTCTTTGAGCTTCCTATAAATAGGATCACACATCATGCTTTTTTGTGACTGCCTTCTTTTGTTCAATGTTATGGTTCTGAAATTCATTTAGGTTGATACATGTAGGTGTAAGCTGTTCATTCTAATTGCTATATGGTATTCTGTCATAGGTGCAGTGGACTTCATGTTTGTGGACTCCCCCCTCACCTTCAAAGTTGAAGCTCTAACCCCCAGGGTGATGGTACCTGGAGGTGGGGTTTGCAGGAAGTAATTAGGGTTAGATTAGGTAATGATGGTGCCATCTTCATGATGGGATTAATGTCTTAAAAGAAGAGGAAGAGACAAGATCTCTCTCTCTCTCTCCCCCTTTCTCCCCCTCTCCTCATGTGTGCACAAGGAAAGGCCATGTGAAGACATAAGAAGACAGCCATCTGCAAACCAGGCAGAGGGCCCTCACCAGACACCACATCTAGTGACACCTTGACCTTGGACTTCTCAGTCTCCAGAATTGTGAGAAATAAATGGGTTTTGCTTAAATCACCCAATTTATGGTATTTTCTTATAGCTGCCCACAGTGACTGAGATAACAGATATATATTACAACTGACTCAACTGTCATACTGTTGATGGGCATTTGATAGCTTCCAGTTTAGAGTTATCATGAAATGCACTGCTTCAGAGCATCTCATATGTGTGCTTTCCTGTTGCCAAAAAATGGAAAGGCTGGGTCATAAGGTATGTGTGTTTCCAGCCTTGGTAGAAACTGCCAAGCATTTTTTTCAAAGTGTTTGTACCAATCAACACTCCCAGCAATAGTGAATGTGAGTTCCGGTTGCTCCATATCCTTTCCAATGCTTGATGTTTTCAGTCTTTTTCATTTTAGTCATTCTGGTGGATGTATAATGGGATCTCACTGTGTTTGTAAGTGTGTGTGTAGGTGGGTGTGTGTTCCTTTTTATTTTGAAATAATGAAAGATTTGCATGCAGGTGTAAGAAAGACACAAAGAGATCCTATATGGCCTTCATTCAGTTTTCGCCAATTGTAACATCTTGCATAACTACTGGACAATAATACGACCAGAAAATTGACATTGATACAACCCATCAGCCTTTATCAGATTTCACTAGTTTTATGTGCACTCATTTGCATGTGTGTATTATCTAGTTTTATGTAATTTTCCCACCCAAGTAGACCCAATGACCACCACCAGTCAGGATACAGTCTTATTGTAAGAACCCCTCCTGCTACCCTTTATATCCACTGCTCCCTTCCTCCCTTCCTGGAACTCTGCACCCACTAATCTAGGCTCCATCCCTATAGTTTCACCATTTCAAGAGAGTTCTAGACATGGAATAATATAGTATGTAACATTTTTTTTGACTCAGCATAATTTTCTTGAGATCCATCCAAGTTGTTGCACATATCAAAGCCAACCATTTTAACTGCCAAGTAGCATTTCACAAATGAGCTTTGAGAAGAGAATAAGCACCCATTCCCAAACCATCATTTATAGTGGTTTAATTGATTTCTTTCCTACCTAAGGGATGATAAAAACAAATTTTCACATGTCCTTTCATTTGTTCATTAATTCAACCAACAATTATTAAGTACCAACTGCATGCCGAGCACTATGCTAGATTCTGGGCATATAAGAGACATAAAAGGGCTCTGTCTTATAGGGATGTTCCTAGAGTCTATATTGGGAGATGGACTTACAAATTTAATAAGACAAGACAGCATTACAGATGCCACGACAGTTATATATACATTTCAGTCAGGAATAGAGAAGAAAATGTTTGACTTTATGAGGATGGGGGATGGAAGATGAGTCCAAGAGATACTCTGTGGGGGCAGATATAGAAGCCAAGTCTTGGAAGATGAATGGTTTTCCTGATGGCTGTGAATGAGAAAGGAAGCAGGAGAAAAGGGCTTTCAGAGCGGCAAGAACAGTTTGAGCATAAAATGGAGGTGGGAAGTAGTCTGTACTCAGTGCAGAACTCAGCATACCGTGGCTAGCTAAGTGGGCGGGGTTGTTGAAGAGATGGAGTTGGGGAGTGTCACCATCTTTCAGGAGCACATGTTCTTACTGCAGACACAGTCACAAGCTGCTACCCAGACGCCGTCAGCAGAATTGTACTAAAATACCCCAAGGCTTGTGGACTCCAGCCACCTTGACTTTGCAATTCCCCAAGGATCCTTGCATTAGACATGACCAAGGACAATCACTCAAGTCACACACCTTTTACACCAGTTTCAGGAGTGTTTACCTCTCAGTTGTGCCTAACAACATGGTGCACTCACACACACACACACACACACACACACACACACACCCATCCATCTACTTTGATGCTAAACATAAGCTTCTTTCTTACCCTCTGGTCTGAAATGGGAATGAGGGGAGTTCCGTAAGTAATAATAATATCAGTATTTATGTCTCCTCTGTGCCTTCCATATAGCTCCTCCTCACAATAGCCTCAACTCAAGATAGACACTACTATCACACCCAATGTGTAGACAAGGAAACTGAGGCAAAATGAGATGAAATGACTTGCCCAAGAGCTTACAGAGCTTACAAGCAGCAGGTGCAGGTTTTAACTCTATGATGATTCTCCAAAGTCCACGCACTTGTGGTTGATGGACTCATGGGGAGGGGAGAATTTCCTGAGACCTGAGACACTGGGTTCAGCCAAGGTAGAGAGAACCCACATGACGGGAGGTCCAGAGGTCATGTTCCTACTGCATCAAGTCAAGCTCAGTCCTCCTTTTAAGAGGTTAGTAAGGTGAAGTCAGGGTTCCCATTAGTCTCCTTGATATCTAAACCAACACACTCAAATGAAGCCTATGTTATCATGGCAGTTTTCAGTCCAAAAACATTTCCTAATTTAATCATGTAAAGAGAGTCCCATTACTTGGTATCCAAAGTGAGGCAAAACCAGACCCAAGGGGCATTTTCTCTGGTGATGGTGCTCCCTTCCATTTCTGGATATTAGCACATACTGCTCTCTCTACCTGGATTGTTCTACCTTCTCCTCTTTGTTCTCAACCAGCAAAACCACGACCTCTTTGGGATTGCAGCCCAAGTGTCAATGCCCCAGGGATATCTACCCTTGATTCCCCCACACTAGTTAGAGCTTCTGGGTACATGTTTGCAAAGTACCTTATAGTTTTCCTTCTGAGTTCTTTTGCAATTAATCATTAGATATTTATGTGATTATTCACGTAGTAAACACCTCTACTAAAATTTAAGAGTAACAAAATGAAACAATGTTTATTTTTCCTTAGCAGTTTATATCCATGGTCCAATACCTAGTACATAGTACTCACTAAATGCTCACTGAGTAGATGAATGATGAGCAAATGGACAAATAAAAAATTGAGGGAATGAATAAATGAATGAATGATCACCAAAGCTTCATCTCAAAAGATTTGGTGTCCTGTAATAACATTAATTCCCTGCAATATCTTGGCTGCTGTTGATATCACAGGCTTCTGATGCCACCCAAGGCACAGTCTTTCCAAAGAACTCATGAGTTTCCCAGGCTTCTGCAAGCCCAGCCAAGCCCGACCCAGAGTGCAAGCTGCAAGTCTATATTTCAGTTCCTTGGTTTGATTTCCATCATCATCCACTGCAAACGGGAGTTGTTTATTTTCTTTAATTAAGGCTGGAAGGATGGCTTCCTGAGTGGGTAATATATTTCCAGAGCTCAGCATTTCATCTGCATGGCCTACATTTCACTCAGAAATGGGGCAGATTCATTAAAAGAATGGCCAGACGGCTTCCTCTTTGGTTGCTTGTTTGCCTACATTTAATGAATGAATAAATAACATGCCTATTCATTACCAACTTTTGAGTGGAAATAATTGCTGGGCTCCCTCGTTTGCTTAGAATAATGTTTTTTTGCATTTGGAGCGCCTTCTGCCTCGGTCACCACAGTTTTCCCCAGTCAATGGGCCAGAGGCATCCTCCAGGGGATGATATTCACCCCTGACTCACCTTGGAGAAAAGCAATCACTCTTCTGGTCCTCCAGGGTCTCATTCAGTGCACTGAAAATGCTCATTTGTGGAAGGAGACCCTGGGACCCTAAGAAGTAAATGAGACTGATAGGCCCATTAATTCTCTGAGTACACTCTGGGGGCACCTGGGGCATTATGGTGTAATTACTGCTAAGAAAGTCTAAATTCCTATGTACTTTGCCAAAAAAGCAAAGGGAAATACTCAGTTGTGCCCTGTCTGTGAACGTGTGCCTGACTCTGGCCGCAGGAAGCCTAGAGGGCCATCATGGTGACTCTTGGTTGATAGAAGGAACAAGAGACCCTTGAGACTTTTTTCATTCATCACTCAGTCATTAACAATCATTTGCCAAGTGCCTACACTGCCCATAAATTAAAGATTACTGAATCCCTCATCTCTATCCTAGATCAGTACAATTGCTGCCCAAATGGTCTCGCGGCCTCTTTCATTACCTTCTCCTGGTTATAGTCATTCCATGGTTGCACAGTGGTCTTTTGAAAACACAAATATCATCACAACACTCCCCTGCCAAGAATCCAAGGGTTTCCCATTGACTATAGGATTCCATACAAAGTCCTTTGTGTGACCCATAGGGCCTTCCATGGGCAATTTGTCCCTTGGCTACTTCTTCAGCTTAATCTCTGCTACCCTCTGCCCCATTTAATCATCCACCTGCCACATGAAGCTACATGCCATTTCCTGAATATATTACGTGTTTTCCACCCCTGTGTTTCTGCCTACACATTTTTCTCTACCCCTTTCCTGTGACCACTGTACATTCTTTGAGATGCTAGATCACAGAATACCAACTTAAATCCCTAGAGAGGTCAGCCAGGTTATATAATTTTATGATGGGTACCATGAATAATGTAATAGGGAGTGGTGGGGCTTGGGGCAAACTGGAATGCATGCCCTCTCTAAAAAGAGCAGCCACCACTCAGCAATACCTAACTGTTGCCATGAAGGGATGTGAACACGGTGTTTTCGGATCCACCACTTTTAAAGAGAAGTTGGAAATCTGGATTTTTTTTTGAAATCTTCCAATTTTTAAATGTTGTAAACATATTCTTTTTTAATTTAATTTTTAATGTGTTGGGAACCAACCAAAGTGGGTCTAGGCTCTTAGGGCAGTTCACAGGTGCTATTTCTTGACTCCCACCCAACGTGGACTCTTCTTTGTCTTGGAAAGGTTAGTAACGTGTCACCTCCTCAGTGAAGTCAATCCTCCTTTGTGCGTGCATTATAGGCTGTAGCTCAACTGAGAGCTTCAGGGATCAAACTTTTTAAGTTAGCATAGAACATCGCATTTAGTGAATGCTCAGTAAATGTGGGATGGATAAACACACACACAAGCAGCTGAATGGGCAAATGAATAAAGAAAAGACAGAATTTTTTTTCCACCTGTAAGCTTATAAATCACACCCCTTCAGAAAGAATGAGTGATGCCATAGCTTTCTTAATGGTCAGGAAGAAAAGTTTTATTTGTCCAGCCTTCAACCCTGGTCATAAGAGGAGCTGGCACTCACCTGTGAAAAGCATTTTGAGAGGGGACACTCAGTCCCATTGCCTAAAAATATCCACCATCCCACAGGATCTGAAATTCCCACCATTAGCACCTTTAGTGGATGACATCACTAAAGGATACATTGGAGGTATCCTTGGGGAACTAGCTCTTCCCTGCAGGAAATGTAAGGAGCATTGTCTGTTCTGCAAAGTTAATCTAAGAATATCCTGAGTTCTTTTCCCATTCATGACATCAACTTGCTGTGTGCTCTTAGACAACTTACTTCCCTTCTTAGGACCCTGGGGATCTCCATCATTCTTGACATTTGATGTGACATGAAATTAGGTAGAACTGCTATCTTTGACCAGGTCAGAAACTCAAGTGGATATGGCCTGGCTAAAGAATTTGGCACACTGGAATCCCCTGCTCATCTGAAGAGGAGAGCCACTGTGTACTGCCAGGTGGGGATATCAGCCCAGAGTTAACGGATCAGATGATCCAGAGAAGCCAGAAATCCATGATTTTACATAAAGCATATCAGTTGTTTGGATGGTGGTGACTACATCACTTAAGTAAACCAAGAAACCCAAACAGTGTGGGCAAAACAAAACATTGACATTGACTATATCAGATCCACCTCTGAACCAGCCCCTTTGAGGAGGGGAATGAAAGCTGATTGGCTAACCCTGCACTGCATGTCCACCTCTCTTGAGCTGATTCCTTACGTCAAAATCAGAAAAAAAAATTAGACAAAAGTAACAGATATTTGCTCTAAGGCACAAACTGAAAAGATAAACATCACCTCAGCTCCCCACTGTTTCTTTTTTTCCTAGTGCCAAGCATTGTTTAGCTTGAAATTGTTTGATTTGAAAAAACCCCATATACCTACTATAAGCAGATCTCTCCTTACTCATAAAGGATTTCTGCAGCGTGCTCTCAAGAAGGAGACAGCCCTTAATGATCCATGTACTCCCACCTCCAGGTCTTGCCATCCACAGAGCAATTCTGCCCAAGGAGACCTTGGTTCACTTCTCAGTAATTCTGACTTCTCAGGAACTGGCTTTTGTTTATTTTCTCCTGTCCAAAGCATACATATTTCACTCTAGCAGCTTTTCCACATCAGCAAAATGTGTGGTGCCGGCACAAGATTCCTCTCATGCCCTGCCTCCTTCCTGATTAACTCTATTTAGATAATTTATTTTGGTTGCCTGTTTGCCATTTGGGAGATCGATACAAATTTAAATGAGAGGCAAAGAGTATTTGCAGGTACTTCAAGTGTTGATCAAACACAGAGCGGGCTGCTGAGGTTCTGCCTTGGAGATGAGCTCTCTAGGGATCCTCTGGATCTCATGTTCCGGAAAAAAGATGAAAGACAGGAAGGGAGGGAGAGAAGAAAGGAGGGAAGGTAAGAGAAACTGGGGAGAGAAGAAAAAGGAAAAAGAAAAGAAAAAGTGGCCAAACCTGTTTCTCAGGTTTCTAGTTGGGTTGGCAAATGCCAAATGCCTCTCAGCCTTTAGCTAAACTTTTATACAGATAATCTGCATGCTGAAACCTGCCCCACATTTCTGCTTGTATTGGTTCCCAGGTAAAGCAGAAAGACACTGCCAGCTCACCTGTGCACAAGTTTTTAGCTGTCAGTGTATATTTCAAACAGCACTGACTACAGAATGCAAACTCTTTCAGGGTGCTGGTGCCCTTCCTCCCAAGTTGTTGTGTACTACGGAATCTGATTTGATTTCACGGGTGCTCTCCCCAGTCGTGACTGGACTGGAGCCTTCCCAAACCAGACCAAATCCTGCACACTTGGGGGGATAGTGGATAAAGTATCCTTTTGTCTAGACTCAGTGGCCTCCTTTCTATTAGTTCCCTAGACACTGCCTACTTTCTTAAGAGAAGCAGATGGTTGGAAAAGGCATTTTTCCAAGGAAATCCCGGGCCAGGTCTTGGCCATGTGGCTACACATGTGGCCAATCGGAGTGAGGGATTAGGCATCATGGTTGGACACTGCTTTTCTGAGGTTCCATCCAGCCCTGTGATTCTGCACTCAGTGCCGACTGTGGCATCTCGATCCATGGGGAAGGTTGTGGTTAATTTAATCAACGGAACTGTATATTTGGCTCTCCGTCTGGAGGAAAACACAGATTCACACATCAGATCAGATATAGAAATCAATTCTGAATGGATTGAATATGTAAATGTGAAAAGAAAAAAGAAGGAAAGAGACTATATGTTTAAACTCAGAGAGGGGCAGACCTTCTGAAGCTAGACAGGAAGTCCAAACACTGTACAATAAACGACTGACAAACTGATTATTAACAAAATTTTTTTACACCTGTTCAACCAAAGACAACATAAAAACAAAAGACAATGATAACTGGGATGAAACATTTCCAATACATGTGATTGACAAAGGGGTTAATATTCCTAATAGCTGAAGGGCTCCTAGATAAGAAGGAAGATAACCAAGTTTGGAATTGGGCAAAACACTCACATAGGAACAGGCAATTTGTGAGCAGGAGGCCAGTCAATATATGAACACTTCTCAACCCCACTAATAATAAGGGAAGTGTCAATTAAGGCAACCACGTGGTATCCTTCTTCTTCCATCTGTGGCAAAAGATTAAAAATACAGATAAACTCCGGTGCTGGTTAAGGGTGTGGGAAAATGGCAGATGCATGTACAACCAGTTGAAATGGCATATACTGTTTTTACAATGTAATCCTAGCAATATTTATTAAAATAAAAAAAATCCTCACCATTAGGACCAGCAATCCCCTTTTTGGGGGGGTGCATATTCCAGAAATAAAAGCTGTATAGAGGCCTATTTGTACAAGGACACCCATGCACATTATAGCTTTGTTTGTACTGTCCCCCTACAAGGAAAAGAAAAGAAAAATGCAAAAAGGAGACAGGAGGGAGGCAGGGAATGAGGAATATTCTGGATGCCTACAAAAGGAAAAAGGGTTAATGAAATATGGTAAACTGTACAAGATACTATGATGTAGTCATTTAAAGGAATGAGTCAGATCGCTGACAGAAAGTGCAGGTAACAGATTTATTTAGCTTAGTTGGTGATACTGAAGGTGGGGGTTTGGAGGCAGGCCACTTGGATTTGATTCAGCATTTATGAGCTTGCAAGTTAAATAACTTTGCTGCGCCTGTTTCCTCATCTGTTGACTGAGAAAACTAGTGGGGACATTAGAAGAGTTGATCATGTGAACTGCTTAGAACCATCCCTGGTAACTAGTTAGCTTTAACAACCGTTAGCTATTATTATTCATAATGTATGATTCCACTCTGGGTGAAGCAATTAAAAAAACAAAAAACAAAAAACCCACCCATAGATGTACTTGTCCTTACTGTTTGAATGAGAAAATAAAGGGCAGGGGAGGTGGGCATATAGCAGAGGAAGGAGAGGTAGGATTTGAAGGGGGGAGACCGATCATTTCTTTTTTTTTTTTTTAAAGATTTTATTTATTTATTTAGAGAGAAAGAGAGAGAGTGCGAGCAGGGGGAGGAGCATAGGGAGAGGGAGGGAGAAAGAGAGACAATCTCAAGCAGAGTCCACGCTGAGCTCAGAGCCCAACATGGTGCTCGATCTCACCACCCTGAGATCATGGCTGAAATCAAGAGTCGGATGCTTAACTGACAGAGCCACTCAGGTGCCCCAAGATTGATCATTTCATCATTATATTCTTACCATTGAAATGTTATAACCAATACAACTGATATTCAGTACTTAGGCAATCTTCAGGCTACAGCAATTATTAAAATACTGAAATATTTTTGTACAAGTTGGGAAAGGATGTCCCTTACTATGCTGACCATCCCATGTCCTTTCCTAGGGTCTCCCCCTCCCGCCAGCCCTCCCTATCATCCAGCAGGTACAGGGTTAATGCTTTGGTTGTCCGGGGGGTCTTTATATCCCTGCTCCAGCCTAGGGCTTAGATCACTTATCTATCACAGTTGTGCATTCCAAATATCATCCCTACAGACAGCAATATTTTATCTGTGTAATTTTATTTTAAAAATCAATAAACTGTAACATGGAAGAGAGGGCAAGCCTACATTTCTGCATCTTGGTGGTATTCACCAAAGGCAAGACCTACTTGTATGATTTGCAAACTACCACCTCCCCCTCCACTCATCTCTCACCAACAGTGATATTCAAATTACTCTCTACCTGAAGCTAGCATGGTAAATAATTGAGCCTCTGAAAGAATATTAAAGACTTAAAAAAAAACCCCACCTTAAATAGTACCTACACAGGCTTTTACTGCAACCTACGGGGTGTCTTCCTCAAATTCACTGCTCAAAATCTCTTGAGCCCCAGAAGTCTTTTAGAATAATACCAGGAAATGAATACCTACCTGGTAATGCATTATAATTTCTAGGTCTGGCTGTGGATGGAAGCCAAGCCCAGGTTTGTACAAGTTGGAAAAGAATAAAATGTCCCTGGCTGCAAATAAATAGCAGTGCCAATAACAGATTATAATGTACTATATCCCCAGAAGCCTGGGAGGAGAGAATTGAGCAAAAAGATAAGATAATTAGCCTAAAAGGACAAAGCAAGGCCCCCTAAGCTGGCTCTATTATGGGGGGGAACAGTGGGACACAGTGAGGAAGCTTCTGCTTAAAAGCCAGAGCAACATAAATGGCAGACATTGTTTCAGCACTGAAAACAGATCGCAGGACTTCAGAGGATATTTTCATGGGACCCATTTCGCAGATGCGGAAGCTGAAGTGCAGGGAGATTACCTCTCTACACACTGGTCTCAGACTTTGGTGAGCTGGACGTGAAAGCAGGTGCCTCTGTCACTGAAGTCCATGCTGGCCTACCAAGCGAGGCATTTCTGTCTCCAGGACACAAAGAGGCACAGAAATGATGAAAGGGATAGGTCTCTGAGATGTTTTAAAATCAGGTTCAGTGGCCAGAGCCCAGATGAAAAACCAGCCCATTTCCAGGTTGATTTCTAGCTCAGGTCAAGTCTCGCTTAAGTCAGGGATAATTCACTCGCTGATCTGGTAAGACAAGAAGTCCTTCCTCCAGGAGTACACACACCCCTGCCTTGCTCAGGCCACGTTTCCCCTTGCTCTTCACCCCTGCTTGTGCAGGGAGTTTAGAGGTGAAGGGACTGTGTTGACGGTAGGAGTCCCCACAGCGCTCCTCCAGTGTTAGATCGAAGAAAGATGGAGGGAGGATCTAGGGGTGCTCAGCGGAAGAGAGGTGCAGTGATTATATTGACACCGGGCAGCAATTCTTCACTTGCTGAAATGGAATGCAATGGTTAGGCAAGGTGTTATTGATATGCTCCAGTTTTCTGGGAGAGGTTTTTTCTGGGGATAGATTTCCTCAAATTCTCGAAGGGATCTGTAGCCCAAAAGAGGTTAAAAAACCCATCGTCATGGGGTCTCCGAATCAAATGTTAACATTCATCTCCGTTCGGCCCTTCCAATGCACGCATACTTATTGAAATCCTATTACGGACAAGTCATGCTCAGACACAAGGACTAGGATGGGGAGCCCAACTGATGCTCCCTCTTTCCTGGAGTTTGTCTTTGAGTCAGGAAGACAGCTATTACATGACTCTTCTGGTGGCTCATTAATACAATGGTGGTAAGAGCTTCAAAAAACAAGGGCCGAGTGCAGTGAGGATCTATTTCTTGGTCTAGTCTGATTAGGGATAGAGTCCCTGAGGCGGTGAAATTTAAGCAGAGCTAGGAAGCATGAACAGTTGGGAGGAAGGATAGGGCGGAATAAAGAGTATTCTAAATTCTAGCTACTCAAAGTGTGGTCTTCAGCCCAATGACATCAACATCTCCTGGGAGTGTGCTGGAAATGCAATGTCTCAAGCTTCACCTGGGATGTAGCAAACAAGAACCCGGAGTTTTTAACAAGATCCCCAGTTGATTTATATTTGCATTGAGAAGTGCTGCTCTGAAGAGAAAGAACAGCATCTGAGGAACTATGAGGGGATCAGGTGTTCCTGGGACTTAGAGGGAGTGGTGGTGGTGATAGGAGAAGAAATGATGCTGGAAAGAGGGGCAGATCTCATCAGATTCTTGCAGACATCTTTAGCAAAAAAAAGAAATATTTGAGGGTAAAGAAATGATCATGCTTCTGGCAAGATTTTCTAAAACCCTCAATTGGCAGCTTGAGCTATGGGGTTGTATACATACAACAAATGCTGAGAACAGCAAATACTTGTAGGTACCCATCTCCCCTACAACACATACTGCACATCACCTCTGTGTCCTCATCTGTAAAGAGGGGATAACAAATCCTCCATTGCAGGGTCACTGGGATGGTTTAATGGAGCACTGCCTAGAATGCTCATATGTCAAATTCGATACATAGGAAATACTTAACAGATGAGTTCACTTCTCATTGATTCAACAAATGTTTGTCCTGGCCCTTCATCTGAGCCCTGAAATGGGAGCTGAAGATGTCACAATGAACAAGGAGTGATCTATAGCCTCAGGGAGCTCAAAATCACTTTGGGGAAGCTGGGACTCCAACAGGTGATTATGATAGACTGATGAGCAGTCTGACAGGGGAAGCAGGGGGGCTGTTGGAGTGTACACAAGAAAACAGAGGAAGCTCCAGGATATCCAGGAAGCTCATGCAATGCTTCATGGAGGAAGGTATGTCTAGGGTGATCCTAAAGAATGAGTTGGACTCAGCTAGTTCAGGAAAAGGGAGGTAAACATGACAGACACTGAGAGGCATTTACAGCATCCAGAACCAAGAACAGGTTAGATATTTAGAATATACAAAGAGCTCCTGTAAATTATGAAGAAAAGACAGAAAACCCAAAGGAAAAACAAAACAAAACAAAAACCCCATGAACAGATGATTCAGATATGGAGAAACGTGGTTAGCTCTATGATATAGGAAGAGACACACTCTTCAGTAACTAGAGGCAGGCAAATTAAAACAGATGAGATGTTACCTACCCATCAGAATGGCAAAACATTAGACAGGTGGCAAATGCCAGGAAGCATAGAGTCAAGAGCTCTCCTTCCTTCATGGTGGGAGTGTAAACTGGCAAAATCATTTCGAAAAGCTAGCTGGTGAGAATTGATGAACTTAGGTATGTGTCTGCCCTATTACCTATTATCACATCTATCTATCTATCTATCTATCTATCTATCATCTATCTATCTATCTATCTATCTATCTATCATCATCTATCTATCATCTATCTATCTATATCCCAGGGAGTTCCCACATAGATTCATAAAGGGATGAGCCTGTATCATGCAGGCAGTTTGTAATATCAAGATGGCAACCCAGGTGTCCATCATTAGGGGATTGCATAACTAAAATGTCATAAATGTATATTACAGAATATCATACAGCATAAGGAAGTCACAAGCTAAATATACACAAAGAAATATAGATAGATCTTAAAACAGCATTGAGTGAAGAAAGCCTCAGGACGAGGTTTATAACACAATGCTATTTAAATTAAAAACACACTCAGAATCAAAATAACTCTGCATATTTTACAATATTTACAAACATATATCAAACACGTGAAAGAAGGAAATGATATTGGGAAGTAAGTGTATAAGGAAAGAAATAATTGAATAATAAACTAAGACAAGGGCCATCCATTGACCAAGTATGATCATATATCATGAGCTAGGGAATGTGATTAACTAACTCCGTTCTATGCTCCTAATAGTGTTTCAGGCAGAGGGAATAAAAGTACAATTCCCAGAGGCAAAAGGAGTCATGCTGCATCGTGGACACAGAGACAGTGCAGTAGGGCTAGAACAAAGAATGTAAGTTGGGAGAGTTCCAGGGTAGGGAGAGACCAGATCATGGAGGGTCCCAAAGCCATACTAAATAATCACTATTTACCCCTAGGATCATAGGGAGTCACTGAAGGATTACAAGTGATGTGATTTTGTTCCTAATCTTGTCCCATACTCCAGTAATGAGGGAACAAGGCCTTTTTTGAATTTGTGTGGTTTATTTATCAAGCGTTAATGAAACACGCTTTGGGCATCTTAGCACTGAAATCACAGGCTTACATTTTTCCCACTTTTTTCCCCAGAAGTTCATTTTTTTAAAGTTTCATTTATTTAAATAATCTCTACATCCAACGTGGGGCTCAAACTCACACCCCAAGATCAAGAGTCACATGCTCTTCTGACTGAGCCAGCCAGGTGCCCCTATCTTTCCCTCTTTTAAACCAGATATGAGACCGTCATTAACACCTTCACCAGAAGCAACACATGAAAGGCAATGTAGAGTCACAGTGACTATGTGACCTTGAGCAAGGTCACCAAAACTCCAAACATGAGTTGTTTTAGTTTCCTTATTAGTAAAAACAACAATGAAACAACATAAGCACTTCCTACATTCAGTCACTACTGGAATTAAATAGGAGTTATTTCTAAATCTTCACAACAACCCCTTCCTTCCTTCTTTCCTTCCTTCCTTCTCTTTTCTTTTCTTTTCTTTCTTTTTAGAGAGAGAGAGTGTGTGAGTGGGAGGGACAGAGGCAGAGGGAGAGAGAGAGAACATCAATCAGGCTCCACACCAGTGTGGAGCCTGATGTAGGACTTGATCTCACACCCAGAGATCATAACCTGAGCCGAAATCAAGAGTCGGATGCATAACCTACTGAGCAACCCATGTGCCCCTTCACAATAACCTTATGAGATAGATATTACTTACATTTTATTTGAAGAAGAAACAAAAACAGAGACAGATGTTATGTAAGCCCAAGGTCATTAACGGTTAATAGGTGAACAAACTAAGGTTGAAACAAGCAATTCTGTTCATAGGCTGTTTAAGAGTCTATTCTGTGAACTATACTTCATTGTACTATAGTCCTTACTTCAAAGTTTGCAGCATTGGCCAAGATATGCATATAGTTTATCTGGTACCTTAGAACCAAGAAATCTAAATCAAATGTCCTCTGGACCATATTGGATCTATATATGTGTATTGTTTGAGATGAATAGGTAAAAAATTATTTTTATGTTAAAAGTCTATATTTTGAAATCTAAAGATTTTATATAAAAATCAAGAATTCTGGTTTCTTCAAAAGTAAAAATAAACTGTTGGAACTTTATCAAAATAAAAAGCTTCTGCACAGCAAAGGAAATAATCAATAAAACTAAAAGGCAACCTTTAGAATGGGATAAGGTATTTGCAAATGACATTCTGATAAAGGGTTAGTATCCAAAATATATAAAGAACTTATAAGGCTCAACACCCAAAAAGCAAATAATCCACTTAAAAATGGGCAGAAGACATGAATAGACATTTTTCCAAAGAAGATGTACAGGTGGCCAACAGACACATGAAAAGATGCTCAACATCACTCATCAGGGAAATACAAATCAAAACCACAGTGAGATATCACCTCACACCAGTCAGAATGGCTACAATCAACAACACAGGAAACAACAGATGTTAGAGAGGTTGTAGAGAAAGGGGTACCCTCTTACATTGTTGGTGGGAATGAAAACTGGAGCAGCCAATTCTGGAAAACAGTATGGAGGTTCCTCAAAACGTTAACAAGTACCCTATAATCCAGAATTTGCCCTACTAGGTATTTACCCAAAGCTTACAAAAATACTGATTTGAAGAGATACATGCACTCCGATGTTTATACTACTATTATCAACAATAGCCAAATTATAGGAAGGGTCCAAATATCCACTGACTGATGAATGGATGGTGAAGATATGGCATTTATCATTTGCAATGATGTGGATGGAGCTACAGTGAAATAAGTCAGTCAGAGAAAGACAAATAGCATATGATTTCATTCATACGTGGAATTTAAGAAACAAAACAAATGAACATGGGGGGGTAACAAAAGAGACAAACCAAGAAACAGATTCTTAACTATAGAGAATAAACTGATGGTTACCAGAGGGGAGGTGGGTGGGGGGATGGATTAAATAGGTGACGTCAATTAAGGACTGTACTTGTTGTGATGAGCACTGGGGGATGTATGGAAGTGTTGAATCACCACATTGTGCACTTGAAACAAATATTGCACTGCATGTTAACAGATGGAATTTGAATAAAAACTTAGGGGAAAGAAAAGAATCCTGTTTCTTGAGAAAAGTGGGAAAATTTGGCAAGACTGGTCTCCCATACTCTTTTAAAAAAAATCAGTGGGAGCTGAGTAGCAGCTACGCATTTAGAGAGGGCACATGCTTTCCAATTTTCCACAGTCCCCACCACTCCCAAATGTACCATAATCCACCAGCATCATGTATCTCATTTGCTTTAACTGCCCAGCCCTAATGGACTTTGATGTTATGACCCCAGATGCAGACAGTACAAATGGCCTCATCGCTGAGAGCACAGGGCAGTTCAGGGCTTTAAAAATCCAAAGTCTGACCTATCTCAAGAAGTGATTCCAAATAAAAATCCTCCTGGAGATTTACCTCCCTGGTCTCAACTCTCATTGGTCATTTCCCCTTTGGCCTTAATTTCCTCTTTTACGAAATGGCCACGTGACACAACAGTAAATACCACTGAAACGTGAGCACTGGAATTGTTCCTTCAGAAGCTGAACACTGGGCTTTAGCTTTCCAATAACTCCCTATTCATCCAAATCTAATTACAAAATGATTTTTAATCATTGTAAAATAAATTCACTCTTCACGTCTGGAAATGTTAAAGCCTAATTTAACAGCACCAACAACAACAAAAAATACCTTCTAATGGATTTGCACTAAGAAATGGAACATGGCCTGTGTTGTCAGATGTTCAATAATTTAACTGCAAATGAAGTGTGCAAAATACAATATTTGTGTCATAAACCACCCGGCTTGTCACATAATAGTTTTTTGAAGAGTCACGTTTCACGGCACCGAGCAATGTTATGTTGGAACAGTGGAGTAGCCAAATTGAGGTTTATAGGTTCTGTTTGCTTATGTAGAAAGGGATTGAATCTCACTCACCCAGTGGCAAGGAGCACAGAAATGCAATATTTCCCTGGATCCTGCCATTGGAAAGCAGTGGCTGGAATTCATCCAGGCAAATGGAAACTGTGAGTCATGTTCAACCTTTCCTATGTTATGAGATGTGATTTGGGTTACCTCTACACGTCTAGGGGGGTTTTGTGGTTCCTCCGGTGTCACTGACCATGGTAGGCACAATAACTGTGCCCCCAAAGATGTCCATGTTTTAATCCCTGGGACCTGTGACTATATTAGGTGACATGACAAAGGGGAGTTACAGATGGAATTAAGCTGCTAATCAGTGGACCTTAAGGCAGAGAGATTAGTCCAGACTCTCCAGGTGGGCCCAGTGTAATCACATGGGTCCTTAAAAATAAAAAAGGGAGATGGAGGGAGATGTAATTATGGAAGACAGACAAGAGAAGAACTTAGTCTTCCATTGCTGGCTTTGAAGATGCAGAACAGGGACCACGAACCATGAATGAGAGCAGCCTCTAGAAGCTGGAGAAGGCCAGGAAACAGACTTCCCTGAAGCCTCCAGAAGGAAAAGAACCCTACAGACACCTTGATTTTTTAGCTTGGTGATACTTCCCTCGGACTTCTGACCTCCAGAACTGTACAGTAATAAATACGTGTTGTTTAAGACCCATGACTTGAGGTAATTTGTTAAAGCAGCAATAGAAAACTAATATGCTGGCACAAAAACCACGTCCACAGGAAGAATAATAGCAGAACTGGCACACAGGCTTCTTTTACTCAAAATTAGTACACTAGGATATGAGCAAATGTCGTTACCATATTTCCTCAATTTTGTGATGCACATCTGTTTTGTTTTTCAAATTTTAACATTTCTCAAATCAGGATGTATCTCACATCGAAGAATACAGTTAATAGAGTGTTTTTTTCCTCAAACCCTTCTAACAAAATGGAAAGCTGTTATTAAAAAGACTGTACATTTTACAATCCCGGCACCTTAAAATCATATAAAAAGTAGTCATTTCAAGAAGTGAGCGGGGGGAGTTCAATTCCACGAGCATTGATTGAGTATCTTGTCAGTGCAAAAGATGTTGCTAGGCATTGAGGTGGGCTGGACAAGGAAAGAGAGCTGCTCCTCTCTCCAAGATTTTCACAGATAAATAGAACAATGACCCGCACATGATAAATTATACTAAAACCCTGGCTGATGTTATGATTGAAACTCCAAATACGTAACGATACAAACGCAGGCCCATGCTTGGCTAGTTCACCTCCAAGTTCCTTGTATCTGGCCCAGGGCCTGGCACAAAGGAGGCACTCCTTGGACTGACTATGTAAGTATTTTACATGCTTTATCTCATTTTTCTAGATGGATTATATTGTGTTGCTATCTTAGAGCTGAGGAAACTGAAGTTTACAGAGAATACTTAATTTGCCCAAAGTCACACAGCTAACTAAGAGCTTAGGCCAGGATATCTTAGCCTCGGCACTACTGATACTGCAGGCTGAATAATTCTTTGTTGTGGGGGGCTGCCCTGTGCATTGCAGCACCCCTGGCCTCTCACCATCAGATGTCAGTAGCACACTCCCTTCCACTTGTGACCACCAAAAATGTCTCCATGCTTTGATGACTGTCCCCTGGCGGGGGGGGGGGCAAAAATTTTCCCCAATTAAGATCTACTGGCTTAGAGAAAGAGGTATCAACATTAAATTATATGGGGACTTAAAATATGACCACAAAATCTTTGAT